>NW_025244836.1:0-2711 GCF_018294505.1 Triticum aestivum
GGCCTGAAGAGAGACGGCGGATCAGTATGTGCAGATGCAGAAGAAGACAAGCAAGAAATTCAGACGTCCTACCAGGCACTTTACACCTCCCAGGGCGTGTCTGATATGAGCGAGCTGCTTGCTCACGTACCGGTGAAAGTCACACCGGAGATGAACGAGATGCTGACAAAACCATTCGAGGCACGAGAAGTCCATGATGCGTTGTTCCAAATGGCTCCATCTAAAGCACTAGGAGTGGATGGTCTCATAGCCGTTTTTTTCCAGCGGCATTGGCAATTGTTTAAAGATGATGTTACTAATGCAGTGCTGGGTTTTCTGAACGGGGTGAATTGCCGATGGGTCTAAATGACACCTCCATAATCTTGATCCCAAAGGTACGGTACCCCCAATCGGTCTCTCAATATCGACCCATTGCATTATGCCCCGTGCTATACAAAATTGCAGCTAAGGCTATCACTAACCACATGAGGGGATGCATGAATGAGATTATTAGCGAGGAACAAAGCGTGTTTGTTCCTGGGCGTTTGATAACTGACAATGTTTTGGTGGCCTTTGAAAGTGTCCATACACTCCGCAGGCGGAAGAAAGGCAAAAACCACGCTTGTGCAGTGAAACTGGATATGATGAAAGCGTACGACAGAGTCGAGTGGCATTACCTGGAGGTCATCCTAATGCCTTTGGTATTCAGCCCTGCCTGGATAAGTTTAATTATGAAATGTGTCACCTCTGTTCGTTTCTCTGTGAGAGTAAATGGTGAGCTACAACCTTATTTCACGCCTTCCAGGGGGCTGCGGCAAGGTGATCCTGCTTCACCGTACCTCTTTCTGCTTTGTGCAGAAGGGTTCTCATCCATGCTCAAATTCTATGGAGGATACATTGACAGAGGCATTAGAGCGAGTGTGCGTTCGCCGTGGGTGAGTCACCTGCTTTTTGCTGATAATTATCTAATTTTTTTGAATGCAAACTCAAAATGCACAGAAAGATTGAACAACATCTTAAGGATCTTTGCTGAAGCTTCCGGACAGAGGGCTAACAAAGACAAAAGTGCAATATTTTTTAGCCCCAACACGCCTAGCTCCATCTGACAGAATATCAAAGGAACGCTGGGTATCATGATAGAAGCGTTCAGTGACAGGTATCTTGGTCGTCCCACTGCTTTTGGCCGGATTACAAGCGGCACCTTTGAGCACATCGGCGAGCGGTCGAGGAGTAAGATGCAAGGCTGGTCAGAGAGGCTTTTTGCGTGTGCAGGGAGAGAGGTCTTACTCAAAACAATTATTGAGGCGATCCCGCATACAACATGAGTTGCTTTCTTCTGACAAAAAAAATGTGCAAAAAGCTCACATCTAGTATGGAAAAGTATTGGTGGAGTAGCTCGATCGACAAGAGGTCTCTTCACTGATTCTCTTGGAAGGAATTGGCAAAACCAAATTGTCAGGGAGGGATGGGTTTTTGCGACCTCCACATGTTCAATCTTGCACTCCTTGGCAAAAATGGCTGGCGCTTCTTGACAAATCCCACCTCACTTTGTGCCAGAGTTATGAAGGGCAGATACTTTCCAGACACAGATTTCCTGCATGCCACAGCACCTAAGGCCGCTTCGGCTACTTGGCGGGCAATCATTGCTGGACGAGAAGCTTTACTTGCGGGGATTGTTCAGCGTGTTGGTGATGGCACTTCAATCAATCCGTGGACAGACAAGTGGATTCCCACAACACTAACCAGAGCCCCCTTGTTCAAACCGTCGGGCACGAACATCACCCAAGTTAGCGAGTTCATTGATACAGAGAACTGGACTTGGAATCAAGATCTAGTTCGACACACTTTTATCACACCGGAGGCAGAGGCTATTCTGAATATTCCTCTTCGACGCGGCGGGGTGAAGACACATTGGCATGGGCACATGAGAGATCAGGCATCTACACTGATAAATCAGCGTACCGAGCTCTAGTGATTCAGAAAGAGCATCAAGCTCGAGAAGAACGGCAGGTCACCGAATCTTTAGTAAGTACGCAACAGCTGTGGAAGTCATTATGGTCTCTTAAAGTGGTACCAAAAGTGCGAGTGTTTTGATGGAGGGTACTTCGTGGAATACTCCCCGATGAATGTACGCTCAAATACCGACATATTCGAGACATCAGCCTATGTAAAATTTGCAAGGCAAAGGATGAGGATTTGGAACATGCACTCATGCATTGTTCACACGCTCAAAGGTTTTGGGAGGATGCACGCCGGCTCCTGGGTATCAAACTTCCGCGGCTCCACAGGAACTGGCATTTTATGTGATGCAAGGTTCTCGGCCAAAGAACGACTGTCTATCATTTCTGTCATGTGGTCTATTTGGACCTCAAGAAACAAATGGACACACGAGGGTGACAAACTGGACCCGGCAAATTCAGTTAGGCTCACCCGCGATGCGTTGGCATTGCTGGATATTCCTTCACAACATGTGATCACGCTGCCAGGACACGGTTGGCGCCCTCCGGAGGCACCCCAGATCAAGATCAATACTGATGCAGCGACTATGCATGATGAAGGAAAAAGTGGAACTGGAGGTGTTGTGCGTTCATCTACAGCCCTATTGGGTGCTTGGTGTAAACCCCACCCCGGAGTGACTGACCCCTTTATTGCCGAACCCTAGCTGCAAGAGATGGAGTTATCTTCGCAAATCTCAGAGGGTTTACGCACGTGGTGCTGGAGACTGATAGTCT
>NW_025244837.1:0-2710 GCF_018294505.1 Triticum aestivum
TCCGGGGGCTCATGTACTACTACGGCCTGGACTTCCATGATCTGGCACCGAACTTCATCCTCAACATCTCGGCGTTTATCATCGTGTGCGAGGCCTTCCTCTGCATCCAGCCCCACTTTGGCTTGTGGCTAAAGACCTTCAATGTCAAGCCGAAGGTGGTGAAGGGCGTTCAAGCGGAGTGCGGAGGCGCCATGGTGGGAAAAATGCCCAATGTCACTTGGCTCGAGGGCGCCTTTGTGGAATCCGTCAAGGGGTGGCAATCGGGGTGGTTCTACATCATCGAGCCGCGTGACCCTAAATGGGCAGCGGCCCCCGAGTTCAGATCTGGTACCCCCATGCAGCTCACCTCCTGGAAAGAGAAGGGCTTGCTATGGGGCAGTTCGGAGGAGCTGACCGGACTCCAGTCCTATCTCCAGACCCTGGTGAACAAGAAGCTTAAGCTTGTCAACGTGATCCAGGTCATGCTCGTCCGCCGGATTCTCCCCTGCCAACAATGGGCCTTCAATCTGTGGGAGTTTGATCCGGCACAGCACCGGACCCTTAGCGGGCTCTTCGACGCAACGTACGAAGCGGCCTGGAGGGTGTTGTTCAAGGGGGGAGAAGCCCCCGCATCCACAACTGAAGATCGCGGATTCAGCACGCAGCGCCCGGCCGGCGCTGTAAGATATGTTATCCTCTATGGGACATTCATTTCTTTCATGGTATGACTCTATGTGGAATCTAAAACTCCCAATGCCTTTAACAGGACTGGCAGAGCACGTCCGGACAGGTTAACTATCCGGCTCCCCTCCCCGAAGACCCAGCGGATACCCGTTTGACGGGGCTGCTAGTCCCGGCACTTTACGTGGTGCCGGAGAAGAAGGCCAAGAAGAAGACCACGGGAACCCGAAGAAGTTCCCGGCGCCAGGTGGTGTCGGACTCGTCGTCCGATGGCTCCGAGGCGGACTCCTCCCCCGAAGACGAGGAGGAGAAAGAGGTCTCTCCCCAAGAGGGGGGAGAGAAGAAGAGGAAGGCTTCCTCAACGGGGGAGGTTGAAGGGTCCAAGAAGGGAAGGACCCTTCCTCCGGACTGCTCTGCCAACGCCGGCGACGGCGACGAGGAGTGGCCCTCAAGGGCCAAGCCCCTGGCAAGATCGTGAGTATTCGGATTCCTGAATGATTTATAATTTTTCTTTTTGTCCCACGGTGTCTTTCTAATGCCGCATACAATCCTGCAGTCCGGCCGAGGACGATCTTCCCGCTTCATCGAGTGGGTCCTTGGCTCCGTCGGACGTGGATTCACTTCCGACTGCCTCAACTCCCCGTGGCGCTGATGACGCCGAGGTGGGATCCCAGGAGGGGACCCATCAGGAGGAGGAGGCTCCGGAGGTGCCGCAAGGCAACCTCCCGGAATTTGCGCCGGACTCCGCACCGGAACCAGCAGTGGTTCCGGAGTCCGGCAGGCGGCCCCTTCATAAGAAGGGCAAGACCATGACACCGGCGGCCTCTGTCCAACCGGAGGCGCCGGACAACTTGTTGGAGGCGCTCAATGGCGCTTCCATCGAGGAAGAACACCGCACTATCATGAGTGCGGTGATTCAGAAGGTTCAGCTCGCCAAGAGCGGGCTGACCGAAGCCTGCAGCAGCCTTCTAATGGGCTTTGAGGTAAGAAATTTAAAATATGTAATGTAATACCGCATAGACAGTAGCCCCTGATGCTCGGTTCGGTGTTCGGAAAGAAAAGCCGGACTGAGGATCTAAAAAGATATACGCATGAGGTCTAAAAATTATGTCAATATGGGATTGCAGGCTGCGCTGCTGACCTCCGCCGCACTGACTGCGAAGGTCGGTGCTTTGAAGCAGAACCTCGAGCGGTCCGAGAGTGAGCTCGGCTGTGCCAAGAAGCAGCTCGAGGACAGGGAAGGTGAGTAACACCATGTTAAATTTGTACCTTAAAGAAAAGGATTTTGGTTGCAAGAGAAATAACAAGGATAACATGGGTTTTCCAGGGGCCACGAATGAGGTGGCGACCCTTAAGGAGGCCGTGTCCGCAGCCGAACGCAATGCGGCCGCGAAACGAGCTGAGCGAGAGAAGCAGGAGGCGCGGGTGGCGGAGGTGCAGCAAGAGCTCCAGGCTCTCGTGGAAAAGCATGAGAGCTTGGAGCGCGACTCGAAGACTTGAGAGTCCGAGCTTGCCTCGGCTCTTGAGAGTGCCAAAGCCGCTAAGGCCGAAGCCTACCAGGCCCTCCAGGAGATTGAGGCGGTGAAGAAAATAGCGGCGGGTAAGGCATTTTTCATGCAAAGCAAGCATGTGAATGTGAATTACCTGTTACTTACCCGAATTCGGAGCTCTCCAGGAGCGTTTGCAGATCTGCCTCGCAGCGTGTCCGATGCCGCCGCATTCTAGCGGGCCGAGGAGGGGAGCTCGACGGAGAAGGTATTCTGGTCTCAGTATGCTGAGGCCGGACATCCGGTGCCCCTTAGCGACCAGCTAAAGCAGCTGGTCGAGCTCCACAAGGCAGCCGAATAGGCCATGAAGGGCCTCATAGTTCGGTTGTGGCCTGAGGGGGCCATGCCTGGGAGCTACTTCGGCCTAGTGCGGCGGCTGGTGGATGCGTGTCCCTGGGTGGAAGTCGTCAAGTGCTCCGCCTGCATTGAAGGCGCCCGTCGGGCCCTTGCCCGTGCAAAGTGCACTGGGGCAGGCTGGATGCTGAGAAGCTTCTAACGGATGC
>NW_025244838.1:0-2710 GCF_018294505.1 Triticum aestivum
AGTCGGATGTGTACCTCAGACTGGGTGAAGCCTAAAGCTAGCGTTCTTAAGGGAATATTCGGTCGGTGAACTAAAAGATGATTTTTCTTGCTTATTTATCTGCCCCCATATGCTTTTTCTGCTTTTTCTCGCAGTTCGGACATGCACTTTAGGGCATGCCTCCCAGGGAAAGGAACCCCTAACGGAACTATTCTCCCTGGAAGATGTTTCTTACTAACCATGTAATATAACATAACTAGTTGGGCACTTGTCTGCTAAAGCACTTATGACCCCTACGCCTTATCTCCATGCATGCCCTGGTTCTTACATAACCGAGAGGGTATTCGGACACACTCCGGACTATCGGGTCCAGAGGTTGAAGCGAAAAGGTCCGCAATGACAAACGATCTACAATCCAACTAGAAGGCATTTTTCATGTCATTTTAAATTACATAGTCAATTCGACTGGGTATATTCTTCTTCAATACCATCCAACAGGCTGTCTAATTTATAGTCCTGTTGAGAATACCTAGCAGCCAGCTCTACCTGGCCATACACTAAACTGACAGGGATCTCCTTTCCGTCAGTCCCCATAGGGCCGACCTCGGCCATACGGTTCGGGTCAGCCTTCGTGTACCGAGTCTTCACCATGGCCCAGGCCTCCCTGGCACCTTGACGGCAGGCCGATATCTTCCACAACCGGAAGCACTGCCGCACTCCCTCCAGCTTCGCTGAAAGCTCTCCAAGGCCTTCGGGCATGGAGAGGGATGGCCACATAGCCTGGACGACGCCTTGCATCGCTTGCCGAACTCGTTCGTGCAGTTGCAACAGCTCGGGAAGAAGGTCCCCCGCTGAACCGGGCATTTCCTCCGCAGGACGACTTGTCAGCATATCTACAGACATAGCTTTGTCAATCGACTTCCTCGCCGAACTCTTTTTTTGAAGCTTCGTTCAAGCACTTACTAAAAATGCCGCGTCGAAGTCGCCGATTCTCCTTTACGGAATCAGACAGCTGAGCACGAACATCCTTTAGTTCCTCGCCCAACTGGGTATTGGCGTCTTGAAACTTGTTCTTCTCTTGCCTCACCCTAGTCAGCACGCTCTCGCCAGCCTTTAGTTGGCGTAGGAGTTGCTGCTTGTCCGGATTTACTCCGGTCCCATCTGCACTGTTATCGTCAGAATTGCACATATGCCGCACTTCACACCGGAATCATCTTCCGAAGCATATATTACCTGCGGGGGTCCCCTTGGCACTATCTGAAGCGGCCAGTGCGGCCTCGAGTTGGGCCTTGCACTCTTCCAGCTCCTGGGACAGTTGCGTGTTCCTTTTTGTAAGATCCTGCATAACATATGATCCTTAAATCAGTTATCTTAATTGTTTCAAGTCTCGGGGGCTACTGACATATATAACCATCAGATTTACTCACCCGTATGTCTTTCACATACTGCTCCGTGGCTCTGGCTAAACCATTTTGAGCAGCACGGAGGTACACATCTCCCGTATTAAGAGCGTCCAACGCCTCCGGGGAAAAACATGCGTCACGAAGAACAGCCCGGTGACACCGGTGGTTCATGGCACTCTCCACCTCTAAATTTGTGGCAGATAGCCCGTATGCATCCTGTATCGGAGGAACGCCCGATGCGCGCCCCGTGTTTGCCTCCGCTTCCGGACCCGACCTCGAAGCCAGGCCGGTGGATATAGTCCGGCGGGCTCTCTTCTTCCTGAGGAGAGCATGAGCGTTAGTGTGACTTGAGGGCATAAACCCTAGGCGTTAAATTTACACGCCGTACCGTTGCGCCAGAATCTTGATCTGGTCCGCACTTCTTTTTGGCCCTCCTAGCTTTAGCGGCCCTTGTTGGCTGCCCACCGCGGGCTCGGCCCTCCGCCTCAAGGATTTCCCCTGCAAAACGAAACGCTCTTGGTTTACGGCATTCAAAATAAGGCATGGATGGATCTTCTTGGAAGTACTGGGACTTCGGTCTCGGTTACCTTTGAGGCTGGAAGTAGTCCGGGATAGTCGGCCGTAATGGCCACTAAGGTATTATCCTTACTCAATTGATGAAACACCCCATCAATTAACTCCACACACAAGTCTGGGTCCTCTTGGGAGTCCGGATCGAGGGACCGTTCTGGGTCCTCGGGTTGCGGAGGAGGGCTGTTTATCTCCTTCACAGTCTGGCGCAGCTCCTACGTTATCATCGCTAGACTAAATACTTGATTATGGGAATTTCAAAAGCGGGTAGTCAATTGAAAGTGTTCGCTCACCCAGCTTGGAGGACTGTACATAGAGAATCCGCCCCGTGGGTTGACACGGAGGAATTCCTCTTCTTCTCCCTTGTACAAAGCGGATAAGATCTTCGTCAAAGTGGTAGCCGAATCCAGCCCCTTGCGACCGCACCGGGTAGCGCCGTCCTCTCCGTTGAAATCCCACATGGGGTGGCCTCTGTATTGAAGCGGTTGCACCCCCGTGTAATGCATGTGGCCATGACTTCGATCATGGTCAATCCGGAATGAGCCAGCAATCTTATCCGGCTCATCAGGTAAAGAACGTCCCTGTCAGTTTCCCTTTGAGGGTTCCGTGGGCGCCAGCTCAGGCGTTTTTTCAATGGAGCATTACTAAACTCAGGGAGGCCGATCCGTACAGGGTCCGGCAGGGGGAAGTCATCCATATAAAACCATTCCGAAGGCCAGTCCTCGGACGCCTTCTTTGGGGTACCGGACAGATATCCG
>NW_025244839.1:0-2710 GCF_018294505.1 Triticum aestivum
GGCAATCCGAACTATGGTGCCCTTACAACGCGGCTGGGCGAAGACCAGCCCCTCGTATAACATGGGATAAATCGCTAACGATTTGTAGTATAAGACTAAGTCGCCGAATCGCTGACTAGCTCTCGCATTATCATGACAGTTAGTTTTCGGCTTTCTCTACTAAGGTATTTGACCGGATGAACCAAAAATACAATCGCAGTAGTTCTCCCTTTACTACCTTAGCCGAAAAAAATGGAACGTAAGGTGGTAAGCACAAGCACCGGGCAACCCAACTATAGACCAAAGACATGATTCCAAGCTGATGCATATAGTGCAATATTTGGGACGCCGAAGAGTACGACATAGGGGTTTAGACTTGGAGACGTGCCGGGCCGGATACAACCCCTAGTGTTAAGGCCGGACCAAAGAATGTTTGGCAGGCGGAAGTAGGGAGGGAATACATATGATAATGTAAAAAAATTACCAAACAAGAGTGGTGGTCAACTGCTTCCTTTATACCCTGATTAATACGTCAAGACCTGTCATTACAAATTGTGCCCAAAGGCCAAGGTCATTTTACATGCCGAAAGTGTTTTCACAAGGGAAAGGCTTATACAGGGCCTAAAAGTAATGGTTCAAAGATCCCAATTGCGCCCTGCTGCACGTCTGCGCCCTTTCTCCTTGATAAAATATCCTTAAAGGGAAATAGTCTGGTCACCTGCTAAACAGAGGGCCTAGAAGGGAGTCCCCGTGCGACCATCGCTCAGGTAGGTTTATAGCGAACCTAGAATTGAAAAGAGGAAAAAAAGGAAAATAGAAAAAATCTTCGAGGTCCGAATAGGGTCAAGCCGTGTTATGGACCTTTTATGTGGTGTGCCTCTGGCGTTGCCCAAGGTATTTTGTGCATAGTTATGTACCCGTGGAACATATGCCGCAACCATATGAGGCGATCGTCGGAGGCTAAACCGCTAGTCAAGCTCTGGATCCACCAAACTATCGGCCTCTGGCATGGGTCTGACACGTTTAGTAGTGTTGTGGGTCTTGATGACCGATGAGTTGTTCGGCTTAATAAGGCCGCCTTGTACTTCGGCTACTAGGGCCGCGGTGTGCTCTTCAGTACGGAGGGAGCACTCCATATTCCCATTAACTGCGATGACTCCACAA
Source organism: Triticum aestivum (assembly GCF_018294505.1). Classification (NCBI taxonomy): domain Eukaryota; kingdom Viridiplantae; phylum Streptophyta; class Magnoliopsida; order Poales; family Poaceae; genus Triticum; species Triticum aestivum. The sequence continues at coordinate 1,144 of NW_025244839.1, forward strand.
CGTCCGGGCATTTTCAGCTTCAGATAAGAATAATGTGGAACTACATTAAACCGGGCAAAAGTGGTTCATTCAAGCAGTGCATGATAACCACTGCGGAAGGGGACGATGTCGAAGATCAAGTCTTTGCTTCGGAAGTTGTCCGGAGAACCGAAGACTACTTACAATGTTAAGGATCCCGTACAGTGGGCCTCCACGCTGGGTATCACTCCTTCAAAGGTAGTGTTGCTAGGCTTGATTCTTGTGGGGTTGATACCCATCCTACAGACAGTATCTGGATAGATCAAATTAAGGCTGATGCCACTGTCCATTAGGACTCTCGTAAGATGGTACCCGTCGATTATAGGGTCGAGTACCAGGGCCACCGAACCTCCATGGCGGATACTGGTTGGGTGGTCCCTGCGGTCGAAAGTGATTGGACGGGCCGACCATGGGTTGAATTTTGGGACGACAAGCTCTACAGTGTAGACATCCCTTAATGCGCGCTTGTGCTCCCTTTTGGGGATGTGAGTGACATATATCGTGTTCACAGTTTTCACTTCAGGGGGGAACTTCTTTTGTCCCCCTGTGTTCGGAGGACGGGGCTCATCATCGTCCTCTCTTTGAGGTCCTTTCCCCTTGTGTTCGGTATTTAGTTTACTCGCCTACTAAAAAACCCAGCAGTTTCTGTTGGTGTGGTTGGCGGGCTTGTTAGAGGTGCCATGAATCTGGCAAGGCCTATCTAGTATTTTGTCCAAATTGGATGGACTGTCTCTATTCCCCTTGAACGGCTTCTTCCGCTGACCGGGTTTGGAGACACTGAATCTGGCATTGGCCGTCGTGTTGGAGATATTACTATCAGTTATGACCCGCCCAGGAGGGGCCGGGTCAGCCCCAATGGCGGGTTACACAAAGAAGCCCAGTAAACATTCAAGATTATAGTTTATTAAGCCTTATAGAAGTCCCAAAGGCCTGAATACGGTTTAAGGCCCGATATTATAAACCGTCGTATGTAAGGAAATACTTGTAAAGAAAGGGCATGTAAAAGAAGTCACCGAGCCGGACACGATTATGAGCCGGCCGGGACTCTGTAGGCCACCAGGCGTCAACTCATGTATATAAGGGGATGACCCAGTGGCGGCTTAGGAAAAGAAAAACAACAAGTCGATAACCAAGCCGGCGAGTTGAGCCTCTTGGTGATCGAAACCTCAGCAATACCAATCCCAACTAGACGTAGGCTTTACCTTCATCGTAAGGGGTTGAACTAGTATAAAACTCTCCCGTGTCCTTTGTCCCGATTAACCCCTTTAAGCTTCCTAGTGTGATGGCCCTATGACTAAGTCCTTGCTCTAGGACATCTGTCGTGACAATTCCATGATAGTTGGCGCCCACCATGGGGCCAGCGCACGGTGGATTTGAGTTCTTGAAGGGTAATTTCGAAGGGCTCGAGGGATACGCTCTGGGCCGTATGACCAAGAGTCGTCGCGGCAAGCTCTACATCGACAACGAAGGCTGGGGCCCCGAGGCCGGCTCAATTGAGTACGGGTACCGGGTCCCCTTCGGTGGAATTCACGTCTTCATAGGCCGGATC
>NW_025244840.1:0-2710 GCF_018294505.1 Triticum aestivum
AACGGTGATTTATCAAGTTTGCGGTTTTAACCTTCACAAGGACCAACCGCAGTCAAATTGGATTCAACTAAAGTTGGAGAAACAGACACCCGCCAGCCACCTTTATGCAAAACTAGCTGCATGTCTGTCGATGGAACCGGTCTCATGAATGCGGTAATGTAAGGTTGGTCCGGACCGCTTCATCCAACAACACCGCCAAGTCAAAATAATACATTGGTGGTAAGCAGTATGACGATCACCGCCCACAACTCTTTGTGTTCTACTCGTGCATATCATCTACGCATAGACCTGGCTCGGATGCCACTATTGGGAAATGTAGCATGCAATTTCAAAAAAATTCCTATGCTCACGCAAGATCTATCTAGGAGATGCATAGCAATGAGAGGGGGAGAGTGTGTCCACATACCCTCGTAGACCGCAAGCGGAAGCATTAACTTAACGCGGTTGATGTAGTCGAACGTCTTCTCAAATCAACCGATCAAGTACCGAACGTACGACACCTCTGAGTTCTGCACACGTTCAGCTCGATGACGTCCCTCGAACTCTTGATCTAGTAGAGGCACAAAGGAGTCGATGAGTTCCGTCAGCACGACGGCGTGGTGACGGTGTTGGTGAAGTGATCCACGCAGGGCTTCGCCTAAGCACTACAACAAATATGACCGGAGGAGTAAACGGTGGAGGGGGGCACCGCACACAGCTAAACAATTGATGTGTTTTGGGGTGCCCCCTGCCCCCGTATATAAAGGAGGAGGGGAGGAGGCCGGCCACAAGGCGCGCGCCAAGGAGGGGGGAGTCCTACTAGGACTCCACTCCTAGTAGGATCCCCCCCCCCCTCTTTTTCCCTTCACACGAAGGGGGAAAAGGGGAAGGGAGAGGGAAGAGGAGAAGGAAAGGGGGCGCACCCCTCCCCTAGTCCAATCCGTACTCCTCATGGAAGGGGGAAGCAGCCACCCCTTGTGGGCTGCCTCCCCTCTCTCTTATGGCCCATGTAGGCCCAACAATTCCCCGGGGGGGGTTCCCGTAACCTCCCGGTACTCCAAAAAATACCCGAACCTTTCTGAAACCATTCCGGTATCCGAATGTAACCTTCCAATATATCAATCTTTACCTCTCGACCATTTCGAGACTCCTCGTCATGTCCGTGATCTCATCCGGAACTCCAAACAACCTTCGGTCACCAAAACACATAACTCATATTTTACATGTCGTCATCGAACGTTAAACGTGCAGATCCTACGGATTCGAGAACTATGTAGACATGACCGAGACACCTCTCCGGTCAATAACCAATAGCGGAACCTGGATGCTCATATTGGTTCCCGCATATTCTACGAATATCTTTATCGGTCAAACCGCAATGTCAACATATGTTATTCCCTTTGTCATCGGTATGTTACTTTCCCGAGATTCGGTCGTAGGTATCTCCATACCTAGTTCAATCTCGTTACCGGCAAGTCTCTTTACTCGTTCTGTGGTGCATCATCCCGTAATTAACTCTGTAGCCACATTGCTTGCAAGGCTTCATATGATGTGCATTACCGAGAGGGCCCAGAGATACCTCTCCGATACTCAGAGTGACAAATCCTAATCTTGATCTATGCCAACCCAACAAACACCTTCGAAGATACCTGTAGAGCATCTTTATAATCATCCAATTACGTTGTGACGTTTGATAGCACATAAGGCATTTCTCCGGTGTCCGGAAGTTGCATAATCTCATAGTCGGAGGAATATATATTTGACATGAAGAAAGCAGTAGCAATAAAACTAAACGATCATTATGCTAAGCTAACGGATTGGTCTTGTCCATCACATCATTCTCCTAATGATGTGATCCCGTTCATCAAATGACAACACATGTCCATGGCTAGGAAACTTAACCATCTTTGATCAACGAGCTAGTCAAGTAGAGGCATACTAGGGACACAGTGTTTTGTCTATGTATTCACACATGTATCAAGTTTTCGGTTAATACAATTATTGCATGAATAATAAACATTTATCATGATATAAGGAAATATAAAATAACAATTTTTATTATTGCCTCTAGGGTATATTTCCTTGAAACCCCACAGCGGCGAGCGCCTCCGCCTCCGCCAAACAGCTCCACTTGATGCCGCTGTCCTCTGCGCTCGCAGAGAAGGTAGGCTGGAGCCACCACACACACACACACACCCACCTTCGGTGGAAAGAGCAGCGCCGCCGCCGCTGCCGCAGACAACGATGGCGGCGAGTGCAGATCTGGGAAGGATGTGTTGCTGGCTAGGTTCGAGGGGGCCTCCGGAGTCACCCGAGTGTGCGACCCGGGAGGCAGTTTCACAAACAAAGCAGTTTGTATAACTTCAAAAAATCTGAAAACTTACCACCTGACAAAACATTGTCGTATCCCGGCACAAAAAAAGCACTTACCTATGCTAAATTGTGTAGAAACCGTGACGAAATAAAACATAGCAGCAAACTTACTGTTTCAGCGCAACAACTCAGACTTGTAAACTTAACATGGTAAAGGCAATCCTTGGCACTTCATTAAGAAAATAAAATAAAATAAAAATGGTTATGAAGAGCAACATCCTCTTCTTTTTTCTTTTCTTTTTTGACAGCAAGAGCAACATCATCATTGACACACAAAGGAAACAAAAGCATAACGTGGGTTACTACCTTCCACACGCTCTTATCTTTAATGTCTTTTAGCTAGGCAAAACAATTTCCT
>NW_025244841.1:0-2710 GCF_018294505.1 Triticum aestivum
TACTAGTCCGGCATCGCCTCCGCCATTAGAGCCTCGCCTCGAGCTCCTGCAAACAGCAATGGAGGAGAAGGAAGGAGAAGTAGAAGCGAGGCCAGGTGTGAGGAAGAAGAGAGGAGCACCGCGATCATTTTATAGCTTGAGATCGGTGTACGGTGGGCGAGGTCCACCAGCGCCACTCGTCGCTCGATCGCCGGTGTTCGGAGGTGAGTCCGCGAGCAGTGCCGACAGTGCACTGGCCCGCGAGGTGAGTGCACGCTGCACCACGCCGCGCACTACCGCAGTACGGCCTAGATGCCCTACGCGCTAGGCGTCGCCGGTGGAGGAAGCGCGGGAGAGCACGCGAGAGAGAAGAGAGAACCAGAGGCAGAAGAGAGGCCGACAGTGGGCCCCGGGTCCACCTGTCAGCCAGAGAGAGCACTGTGCTCCCGGGTACGACCAGCGTGTTTTAGTAATTTAGAATTTATTCTGAATTACTGTATCCACGTAGAAATATCTCGTTTTCCCCGACCATGGATTTTTCCATGCTACGCCAGTGTACCACACTGTGGTTCTACACCACTAATTGCCCTCTCACCGTAGCCGCATTTTTTTTGCACAGTTGAATGATTTCTTTTGGTAAGAGCAATGCTTGTTCAAAACATCTTTTAACAAATCTCGAGGACGAGATTTTTCTTAAGGGGGGTAGTGTCGTGACACCCCAAAATTTGGACCTTGTTTTATTAAATAAAATTTTGCCAGGAAATTAAACTTTTCCATTTGTCTAGATTTACCCTTTTGATATTGTGGGTTTTACCTCAAGTGGAAACTTTCCAAAAGTATTATTGGACTTGTATGCTCTCTCTATGAAACAATTCTTTATCAGTGGATTTAATTGCAAGGTTTGCTTTTTCTTGAGCTTTACTCTTTTAAAATGATCTTTCATGAATTTGGAGCCTGTTTTGCACTGCAACCATTTGACAAATGCATTTAATATTTCCACCAAAATTTGGGGATGTCATGTGATGTTTCCACATCACTTTTATGCAAAAAATATCTTTTGGTTATTGGAGATTTTGAGCTCTACATCAACTTTTCAAATCTGGTCCAGTAGGCATTTTTGCACTACAACCTTTTTAAATATTCCTTTAAAAATTCTTCCAAGTGTTTGGAGATGTCAGTAGATGCATATAATTAAACTTTATGCTAAAACCCAGTGATGTTCTTTGAAAAATTTGAGTGAATCAACCTCTTTTTCATTCTGGTCCAGTTTGGTGATTTGTACTGCAACCCTATTTTATTTTACTCTAGTGACCCTGAGCTTTTTCCTGCTGGTAGCCCTCCCTACAAAACCCTTATGTCCAGGAGAGTGGACCCATTGGAGGATTTTAAGTGCATGCAATGAGACGTTTTTCTTTCTGTCCAAAACTGTGGTTTTGCAAAACTTGCACTAGCAAGTTTCTGGTTTTGCCCTAATGACCTTGCCATCATCACCTACATCCAGGGAGACCCTGATCTGGAGTTTGTGGCCACTCCAAGAGTTGCCTAGATGCACTTGGCATTCTGTCGAACACTTGGTGTGCACAGTCAGATTTTGACATGAGTTTTAGTTTGCACTGTGTACTTGATCCTCTGACCCAGCAACCTTGTCCACTAAGATCCTAGCTACTCCTAACCTAGTCCTGTTAATTGCCAACCTCCCTCTCGCACTCTAGGCTGCCCTGGCATTTCGTCGAGCACGTCCCATGCGTGCTCTGGGCGCGCCCAGAGCGCACGTTTTGCACGCGCGCGCACCGAGTCGCCGCGTCGCACTGCCGCCCTCGCCACGTCCCGCCCCTGGCCCTTGCTCGCCTGCAGAGCCGCGCACTACCCTCGCCCACTCTCCACGCCACCCCTAGCGCCCTACAGAGCCGCCGTCAGAGCTTTTGGCGGCACGCCGGCGTCGGTAGTGAGCTCCTGCCATGGACGGCGCCGCCCAAGCCACCCGCGCGCGCCAGCTGCCCCTGTGAACAGCTCGAGCTTATCCTGAAACCCGTCGGCACGCGCTCGTCGCTGCCACGTCGCCCTGCAGCTACAGCACGGCGGTCGCCGGCGTTCTTATCCACGGCCGCCGCGGGACCAGCCTCGAACGCCTATAAAAGGAGGCCCCAAGCCCCTCTGAGCGCTCAGACGACCTCAGCCTTCCCCCTAGTGCTCCCCTAGCCGTGGATTGACCGGACAAGGCCATCTCCCCCATCTCCGGCTGGTTCGGCCGCCGCTGCCTGCCGGTGCCATTCGTCGCAACCAGACACTCCCCCGCCCATCCAGCGCCACCACTCGCTTCCCCTTGTTCTTGCGGAGCTGCCCAGCACCTCAGCCTCGATCGGAACCCACCGGAGCCCAAAACCCCCTTCACTCCCGTAGCCCCCTCTGCCGCGGAGCTCGCCGCCGGCGACTCCTCCCACCACCGTCGACCCAACGACCACCGGAAGGACCGCCCCGGTCTGGCAGGTCCATCCCCGCCCTCGGATGCCCGTGGGGAGCCGCCGTTCGTCGACGGCGATCGCCGGAGTCCCGCTCCCGTTCAGGCAGAGAAGAGGAGGGAGAGGGAGGGAATAGTCAAACCTGACCAGTGGGCCCCCTGGACCCACTGTCAGTGACCCAGCCCCGCCACTGCGTGTTTAAGTGGAAGCGTATATCCTCGAGTACGTGTCCACTACCCCGAAAGTGTATTCTGTATCGAAACGTTTTCTTT
>NW_025244842.1:0-2710 GCF_018294505.1 Triticum aestivum
ACAGTCGCCTGCATTCCATTGATGGGTGGTGTGCTTGAGCTCGGGACAACAAATACTGTGAGTTTTCGTCCCGTCAAGCACATGACGTTCTCCTTTTAACATATTTCCATATAGTCTACTTATACAAACTATGTGTGGTTCTCTCCTCTCGGCACGAGCTAAGACAAACAAACTACCCCCAAAAATAACCCGGCCGTACTACATACAGTCTCTTGGTTAAAAAATGCAAAAGGTGCGACTAGCTCTCATAGACTTAACCAAGTCTTAGTCAAGTGACATAACATATAAAAAAGAAAAGAAAAATTTACACATATCTCTATGTAAGTCTCATGAATATAGAATCGACTAAGACATACAAGTCTCAGTCGACTGAGATTCAGTAAGACTGAATGCAAAATGTGTTACATATATGTACTATCTATTTTGTTTGAGTGCTTCATCTTTCCATATATGGCTAGACAACAAAGACAAATACTCACATGCACGTGTAGATCTAAAGAGTGCAAATAATAGATGCACTAGTATTTCCAGATCCACACATATGTCTTTTTGTGTAGCTCACATGCATACTACAATATCTCTTAATCAAACGATACATATATGTACAAGAGATCTATATCTACATGTACATTTTTTTTCATAATTCTTTTGAAACATGTAACTATTATTTTGATTTTCCAAAGTTCAGGCTGAGTAGAGTCTCATGCTCTAAATGATGCACTCAAATTGACATGTTAATTGTTGTACAAGTTGACATGTCAATTGCGAACAACATGTCAAATCTCAATTGTAGGATTCAGCAATGGCTGTGACAAAGGGTGCATACACGTCGTCCCTTACAGGGGGCAAATCTCATGCGCAACATTGGTTGAGTTAAACCCATTAGTATATCGCAAGTACTATTACACAGGCAACTAGAATTTTCAATTGTGTCAGTTGGTTCAGGTGAGAGCAACATGTAGTCCTGAGTCCCGAGACGGCGATATCGCAGCAACCGCAAACGAGGTAGCGGCGTCGTAGGTGGATGGAGTCAAAGGTTGATGGTTTTGGGTGGGGTTTGCAGGCTCCTTGGTGAAATTGCGGTGCCTTTGGAGGTTGAGAGGGATGACCGAAGGCGGCATCAACACCACAGAGGTGGTGTAGAGGGAAGGGCAAGGCGGTAGCGTCATTGTCCACGGGGAGGGAGCATGTGGTCTAGTTGGTGGTACGTGGGCTGGGACGGAGGCAATGGAGGTAGAAGGGGTCTTGGGGAAGAAGGGGTTCGTGGGGAAGATAAATAGTGTGTTCGTGCCAGGGAGGGTAGCCGTTGGATGTGGATCCAACGGTCTAAACATAATCGATTGAAACTGTTTTTTATTCGCTCCTGTTTACTTTCCGTCCCTTAGTTTGCCGACATCTTATTGTTTATCATCACAATGTGTCTTTAAAATGAACCAAATGCTCCTATTAATTGTCTAGCTTTGCCATTTTTTCGAAAGAGAGGTTAAAAACCCCGGCCTTCACATTATTGCGAAGCACATAACCATCTTTATTAATAGAGTTGAATATGTCCACGGAACCCTCATGAGGTCATGTGAAGACTAAAGACCAAATCGATCCATGAGTTTTTCCGGTTGTTCACCAAACGAAATGATAGTCATGCATGGCACGAGACAACTCTCTCTAAGGAACTCGGATAACTTCAGGAGAAGGGGTGCCTCCTATGCCTTTTCTAGGCCTAAAACACGTTCATGCCTCTCCTCTCTAAAGTCTGACCTTATTGAAAAGTAGTATACTTTCTTTCGTGGTGTTCACTCCTTTGAATAAGTTAAAATAAAACAAAGTGCTATCAATCGATTTGCTAGGTTTTGGAGGACAGGGACATGGTGAACCGGATCAACACATCTTTCTGGGACCTAAAGTTCCCAACATCGGAGGAGCCAAACTCCAGCCCATCAGCAGATGATACTGGGGATGCCGACATCGTGTTCGAAGACCTCAACCATGAAAGCATAGCCGCCATAATACCCGGGGAACTCGAGCTAGGGGAGGTCGAGTGCCTATCCGACGGCAACCTCGAGCGGATCACGAAGGAGATCAATGGGTTCTACGGCCTCTGCGACGAGCTGGACGTGGGGGCTCTCGAGGAAAATTGGATCATGGGCGGGTCTTTGGAGGTCATGTCTGCGTCGGAAGTGTCGATGGCGCCTGCCGCCACCGACGGGATCACTGATGGTGCTGTCACTTTTAGCTTCGTTGAACCCTCTCGCTCATCATGCTTTACGGCTTGGAAGAGATCGTTGGACTCAACAGAAGACGTGGATACGTCCGTCGCCGGGGAGTCGCAGAAGTTGCTGAAGAAAGTTTTGGCCGGTGGCGCATGGGCAAATAATGGTGGTGACGGCACCGCGAGAGCTCAGGAAAGTACCAACACAAAAAACCATGTCATTTCGGAGAGGAGACGCCGGGAGAAGCTCAATGAGATGTTTCTGATTCTCAAGTCGTTGGTTCCGTCCATTCACAAGGTAACACGTGCACACCATCAAAAAGTACTCCCTCTGTAAAGAAATATAAGAACATTTAAATCACTACTTTTTTCTCCATGAAGGGAGTAGAAAAAAGAAGTCCTAGACAGGTTTCATACCTTTTTCTTTCTTTATGAATTGTGATTGCAGGTGGACAAGGCATCCATCCTAGCTGAAACGATAGCCTACCTCAGAGAGCTGGAGCA
>NW_025244843.1:0-2710 GCF_018294505.1 Triticum aestivum
CCAATGCTAATTAAAACATGTTTCGTGCAACATTGGAACAGGTTGATTATTGGCTCATACAGTTCGTGCTACCCCCAAGGCCCCAACAGCGGACTACATCCTCATACTGTGCGGTTTTGATATATGGTGATGTTTCACTGTCAACCTTCAGAGTATCAGTTCCATTTTAGTAGGTTCACCTAGTGACCAACGACTGAAAGTAATGACCGAGCAACTATATCCATGATAATGACTTGAAATCCATTACCTTGTTCATCATTTTCCGAGTCTTAGATACGTTACCCTGTTTCTGCAGAACAATTCATATTCAACAGTGATTTTTTACAAGCTGGTCGGTATTCAGAAGCAACCACGTAGCAGTGAGCCTCTCTGTGTTGGTGTCTCTATGGAGTTTTTCGCAGTTGTGCACAGTCGACCATTTCAGAGGTTACATTTCAAACTGTGGGTGTGGCATGATGCCATGATGGACGACGATTCAGGTTTTTGGCAGTACTGATTCCTTTCATGTATTTTACATGGCAGGCCTGCTCCCCTCCCTGTGGATGAATCAAGAGTGGATAGCAGTGCAGCGCCTCCTCCACTAGCTCCTGCCCCGGCGTCATCTCCTCTGCTCTGACCACAGTTGGCGCTGAGGCCGCACACGTTCCCGGGCCGCTCATCGCCGCCGGCTCACTCCATCTTCCTCCTCCTCCACTTGTCTTATCCTCACTCCCTCATTGTTAGTGTACACGCTACATAGTTTGTTACCTGCAGCTACCTATTGTCAAAACCCACCTCCACTCCTCTTATTCTCAAAAAAAAAAAAAAGTCGCTCTCTTAGGATTGCCTCTTTACACTTCTTAATTCTCCCTCTCATCGATCGTCACGCCAGATCGACCAACGGGGTCAGCTTGGCAAAATGATGCAAGTTTCTGCAGTGTTGATCATTAGCATACCGATTCTCCCCTACTTTTGTATACTTGTATACTTAGAAGGCTGGAGACTGTTAATGCAGTTCAGTCCCAGCAAGCTAGTTCAAGTGCGTTGTGATGCTGCTTTGCTTCAGACTGGACTAGGAGCAAGCGTTGCTTTTGCTTGTTGTTCATGCATGTAATTACCAGTGCTATTAAGAAGCAGCCGACTTTGAACAAAGTGCACATATTTAATTGTACGATTGTGTTTTCGTGTATGCATGATAAAGCATAATTTCTGAGCAGTGTAGTGTTGAGTGTGCCTGGCTGAGAAAAGAAATTAACATTTGGCATAATCCAGAGGAAAGGCCGGCGCTTATTATACTGAAAGCTTTACAAGATCCACGAAACTCGCCTCTCTTCAGGGGTGAATGTGCTCAGCTCTGACCACATGCGGTCCACCGCGAGCGACATGACAATGAAATAAACATCATCCAAACCATTGCATATTACACGAGAAAAACTTAAGCACTAAGCCACCATGCAGACCTTCAAGGGATAGTAAAACATATATAGGCCACCACAGTTCGATAGATCACACAACCAAGACAGCCCCTGTTAGTCAAGTGCCGTTTTTTCTTTTGTGGCGTCAGTAAAAAATTTGGACTGTTGGATCACCATCCAACGGACATGATACCGCGTGCACGGCTCGGCCATCCCTCTAAATCTTACCTTGGTGCTCTCAAGGTGAGCTAGGTTCAACGCGGGATTCTACTCTCCTTGGTGTGGTGTCCTGGTGTCAGTCAAGTTGGACAGCCTTGTTTACACCAGAATAAATAATACTCCCTTCTCCCTGAATTAAATAATCCCTCCATCCCAAAATTCTTGTCTTAGATGTCTAAATACGGATGTATCAAGTCACGTTTTAGTATTAGATACATCCATATCTAGACTAATGTAAGACAAGAATCTTGGGACGGGGGGAGTATAAGACAATCAATTTTGAGCAGTTTTACATGGTCCCTCTCACCTCCACTTTTTCACGTAAGAGATAAGAGTAATTAGTGGCCTGATTAATTCTTACCTTCTTACCTCATATATAAAAAGAGGGGGTAAGATGGACCATGTTAAAACTTGCCCAATTTGATATGGACTATGGAGGTACTCCCACTGTCTGAAAATACTTGTCGCAGAAATGAATATAAATGGATGCATCTAAAACTAAAATACATTTAGATACATCAATTCCTCCGACAAGTATTTCCGGACCGAGGGAGTAATTTCATTTGATCGTGTTATAGAAAAAACAATCAGTGATTGGATGGTTAGGCGGGTGGTGTTAATCTCTCCACCAGGGATTATACCTATCCTTAGGTTTGACACTTTGGTGTCTCATTAGTGTGGATTATGTCTATGTTGTAACAAAAAAAAGTTGTAAAAAAATGGAGCACTCGTGCTTATCAATTTCACAAAGGAATGAGATAAACAGGATAAAAATATGGAAAATGAATAATAGCTTTTTAGAAACTATGTTTTTATGTCCTAGTTTTGCTGGAAGTAAGTTGCCTGAATTTCAAATCTCGGTTAGTCAATTTCGATTGGAACCAAAGAAGAAGGTGTGGTGGAGCACCAAGGTCGCTGACAATGACCTCGGGCGAGCGGAGCGAGGAATAGGGGCGTCGGCAAGGCATCAAGAGGAACGAGTCGTAGCTGGTGACAGTCACAGAGGCGAGCTTGGAATTTTACGGTTAAGGGTTTTGGGTGAGGGGTGCAGGCTTGCGCGGAAAATTTGGTGACCTGTCGGTTTACAGGGATGGTTG
>NW_025244844.1:0-2710 GCF_018294505.1 Triticum aestivum
AGGTGGATCCTCGGTAGTGTATTGAAGTGGTGAGTAGTGGACTCGTGTGCGCAAAACCATTTCAAGTTGGAGTATCGTAGGATAGCCTAGCCAAGAGTCAAAGCTGGCTTGCTGCAATAACTCCACCAACCCTTCTTGATAATATGCATGTATGTAGGATCTGATGTAAGTCTTGCTGAGTACCTTTGTACTCATGTTGCTATAATCTACATTTTTACAGAAGACGCTGCAACCCCTTCTGATGGGTTCTATGTAGACGTTGACATCAACGAGTAGGCTAAAGACCCAGGTGGTGACCCTGAGCTTGTGAAGGACCTTGTAGTATAGCTAGGCTTTCCAAGCCTCTTTTATTTTACTAGTTGTCTGTACTCAGACAAGTTACTTCCGCTGCTGGTTTGTATGACTGTATGACTTGTATGTTGGGTCGTGAGACCCGTACCTTTGTGTATGTTATGTATGGCTCCCTGAGCCTTAAATAAAGTACTTGTGCCGTAGAGTCATGTTGTGATGCTTCGTTGTATTTGCACATATCGAGCATATTGTGTGTATGATTGAAATGCTTGGTATGTGTGGGATCTGACTATCTAGTTGTTTATCTTTAGTAGCCTCTCTTACCGGGAAATGTCTCCTAGTGTTACCGCTGAGCCATGGTAGCTTGCTACTGCTCTGGAACACTTAGGCTGGCCGGCATGTGTCCTTCTTCGTTCCTGTGTGTGTCCCTTCGGGGAAATGTCACGCTTTGAGTACCGGAGTCCTGTTAGCCCGCTACAGCCCGGTTTACCGGAGTCCTGCTAGCCCAGTGCTACAGCCCAGACCCACTTGCTGATGACCGACACGTTCGAAGCTGGGTCATGGATGCCTGTCCCTGTAAGTCTGTGCCACTTTGGGTTTACGACTAGTCATGTCAGCCCGGGCTCTTTATCATATGGATGCTAGCGACACTATCATATACGTGAGCCAAAATGCGCAAATGGTCCCGGGCAAAGGTAAGGCGACACCCGTGGGGATACCGTGCGTGAGGCCGCAAAGTGATATGAGGTGTTACCGGCTAGATCGATGTGACATCGAGTCGGGGTCCTGACAGCGTTGGCATCAGAGCCGGACTGCCTGTAGGTTATCCAAGCCAAACTGGTCGATGTTGAGTCTAGAAATTCTTTAGTTATATGTAGGGGAATTGTTTGTGGGTTGGAACGTAAGGCTCTTTTTACTCCTTTATCTTATGACATTCTGATCTGAGTCAGTCCATTCTTCCACCGGGGGTTAAGGAATTAGGATCTGTTCTCTCTATCAGGATCACGTGTTACTAATCAGTAGTACCTTATAAGTTTGATGGATACAAGCCTAGTTCAGTTCTACTACCACATTATGTTGTTAGAATGGATTCAGAACTTTGATATGATGATGATTGAGTGTGTACAAAATCCTTTGTCAAATGTCTCAAAATCCTTCTTGAGCATTTACAGCTGTTATGCTGCCGAAATTTTGCTAGAAATTCTAATGCCTTTGCATTATGATTGTGCTTTCAGATGGCCACTCGCGACCTCAATCAAGTGGTTCGCCTGACTCGATGCCTAGATGTACCCAGCCATACTGCCAAGTTGGTCAGGGTAATGACTGAGGCTGGATACCGCTGGTATCCTGAGTACACGTTCGAAGAGCAATTCCGAGACTTTAATCAAAGCCAGTATCTCTGCACTGTCAGGATATTTCCATCTTATCCTGGATCCACCGAGCCTCTTCACTGCTCCTATGGACTCGGGGTTACTATTGAGATGGCTGTGCAGGACGCCGCCTACTCTATGATGACCATTATGCGAGTCAGATCTGGTCTATTTCGGGACTCTGATTTCTGGTATATGCCAGGATCACTTCCGGGAGCACAAGGGTATCTCCAGGCTATCTATGCTGACCCCACTCAGGAGGATTTACGGACTCGCACTACTGCTGAGATGCTCGAGGATAAGGACCGTGAAAATCGGGCTTTGAGGTTAGAGCTCTTCAATACCCGTGCTGACCACTGGGCCACTTTGACTCGGTTTGCACCGGCGGTGCAAGCTGGATATTCGGATATGCGCGATCTCTATCCTGTGATATCTGCTCTGCCAGACGTGATGGGTTGGCGTGATGTAGGAGGCATCACCCCACCTCGCGGTCCCCACAGGCCACCGTCTGTTGGTCCAAGGCCTCATCCTAGCCCCTATGGTCCACAAGCTCCGCGAGATCGTCTGTTTCCAGATGATCATGTTGAGCTTCCAGGCTATGGAGGTGACTTCTACGAGGACTACTACGGATCGGTCTGAGTTAGTGGTAGTGTCACTAGTTCGCACTAGCTGTGTCGTCTATCGTCCCGCGTGACTCGTGGGATATGACCTAGTTTGTACTCTTTCCGGAGGTGTAGAAAAATAATGTATAGGAGCTTGGGATGCCTCCGATGAGATGTAATCCTCTTTTCACCGTAATAGTACTTTGTTTGGTCTTGTACTAAACCCTGTATGGTGTGTATGACGATGGAATAAAGAAGCAGTTTCTGTATTTACCATGTCATACGGATGATCATCTTGCATTCCGAGTTATTCCTTACATTTTATATCCTATGTCGGAATTTCATCATCCTGACTAAATCATTGTCTTGTTTACCTAGGATGGTCAACACGCGCGCTAACCCTGCTTCTCAAGAGCAGGCCGAAGGCAGTGAAGGCAGGAATGAAAA
>NW_025244845.1:0-2710 GCF_018294505.1 Triticum aestivum
AGAGGGGTACGAAAAAAACTGGATGCACTTCGTGTATAAATGGATAATCTTTTTCGAAGTATCAGGGTTTCGGACAAAAACTCGTCTGTTACAAAGTCATTTCAATTTTTCTAAACTTATTTCAACTCCAGACTTTTTATGCGTTCAATATGCACCATTGAAAGTCATGTCATCAATTTTCAATCCTTCCTGACTTTATTTGTTATTTATCATGCATTTAATAATTTTTTATGAGCTAAATGACCCTGAAATTGAAAAGCATTATAAATGAACTCTGAAAAGGTTGAAAGTTGGAATGGTATCATCATTTCACCCACATAGCATGTGATATAAGCTGAGAAGGTTACGGCAAAAACTGATGCACTTTGTGTACAAAATGGACAATCTCTTTCAATGTATCAGGGTTTCGGACGAAAACTCGTGTGTTACAAAGTTATTTCAATTTTTTAAAATTATTTCAACTCTACACTTTTTGTGAATTCGGCATGCACCATTGAAAAAATGTCATCAATTTTCAAGCATATCTGGCTTCTTTTGCTATTTTTCATGCATTTACTAAAAAAATGTATAAGCTAAATGAGCCTGAAATTGAAAAGCACTACAAATGGACTCTGAAAAAGTTGAAAGTTGGCATGGTATCATCAATTCACCCACATAGGTTGTGCTAAAAAGCTGAGAGGGTTGCGACAAAAAGTGGATACACTTCGTGTACAAAATAGACCATCTCTATTGAAGTATCAGGGTTTCAGACGAAAATTCATCTATTACAAAGGCATCTTAACTTTTTAAAATTATTTCAACTCCAGACTTTTTGTGCGTTCAGTATGCAACATTGAAAGCAACGTCATCAATTTTCTACCCTTTCTGACTTTATTTGCTATTTTCATGCATTTACTAATTTTTATGAGCTAAATGACCCTGAAATTGAAAAACACTACAAATGAACTCTAAAAAGGTTGAAAGTTGGCATGGTATCATTTTTTCACCCACATAGCATGTGCCAAAAAGCTGAGAGGGCTACGACAAAAATGGATGCACTTCGTGTACAAAATGGACAATATCTTTCGAAGTATCAGGGTTTCGGACGAAAACTCGTCTGTTACAAGGGCATTTCAATTTTTTAAACTTATTTCAACTCCAGACTTTTTGTGCGTTCAGTATGCACCATTGAAAGCGACGTCATCAATTTTCAACCCTCTTTGACTTCATTTGCTATTTTTTATGCATTTACTGATTTTTATAAGCTAAATGACCCTAAAATTCAAAAGCAATACAAATGAACTCTAAAAACGTTAAAAGTTGGCATGATATCATCATTTCACCCACATAGCATGTGTTAAAAAGCTGATAGGGTTACGGCAAAAACTGGATGCAGTTCGTGTACAAAATGAACAAACTCTTTCGAAGTATCAGGATTTTGGACGAAAACTCCTCTGTTACAAAGGCATTTTAGTTTTTTAAACATATTTCAATTCCAGACATTTTGTGCATTTAGTATGCACCATTGAAAGCAATTTCTTCAATTTTCAATCCTTTCTGACTTCATTTGCTATTTTTCATGCATTTACTGCTTTTTAATGAGCTAAATCACCCTGAAATCGAAAAACACTACAAATGAACTCTGAAAAGGTTTAAAGTTGGCATGATATCTTAATTTCACCCACATACTAAGTGCTAAAAAGCTGAGGGGGTTACGGCAAAAACTCGATGAACTTCGTGTACAAAATGGACAATCTCTTTCGAAGTATCGTTGTTTCGGATGAAAACTCGTGTGTTACAAAGGCATTTCAATTCTTTAAAATTATTTCAACTCTAGACTTTTTGCGCGTTCAGTATGCACCATTGAAAGCAACGTCATCAAGTTTCAACCCTATCTGGCGTCATTTGCTATTTTTCATGCATTTATTGATTTTTATAAATTAAATGACCCTGAGATTGAAAATTGCCCCCAAAGTTACAAAATATTACCCACCAATGCCACCTATAAGTGATAAAAAGCGTTTTACATAGGGAATTCCCCGCCTGTACTGGCCCATGTTGTACGAGCTTCCTATACTGCGCTCTCCGCGCTTGAAGATGATGAAGTGCGCCTGTTTGGGCCGGCACATGTCCAGATGGCCTGTTTTTTATATTTAGTTTTTCCCCTTTTTTGGTTTTTCTACTTTAAATAATTTGGGACTTCAAAAAAGTTCTGAAAATTTTCAAAAAACTGAAATGCTGAAGTAAAATCTTTACTAAACATAAAATGTTTGGAGATTCAAAAATGTTCGCGATTTTGTAAAAAAATGTATGCTTATTCAAAAATGATTAAACTTTTGAAAACAATTGTTCAGGAAATTAAAAAATGTTCATGATTTAATAAAAAGTTTGTGTATTAAAAGAGATAAATCAAATTAAACAAAATATTGCCAACTCAAAAAATGTGCATCAATTGGAAAATATTCTAAAAATTAAAAAATTGGTCATGGCTTACAAAATAGTTTATTCATTCACAAAATGTCCGCTGATTAAAAAAATTATCATGTATTTCAAAAAATGTTCATTAAATCAAAAAAATGTTCTTGAGATTGCCATAATTCACCCTGTTTAAAATCTTGTGTGTGAGTTTGACCGTCGGGTCCCAATTGTCAGGTCCAGCTGCATGCAACATCGATGTGCTTTTCGCTGCCTATTTCTGTTACTGATATCATCTGAAATAATGTATGTTTTC
>NW_025244846.1:0-2710 GCF_018294505.1 Triticum aestivum
CCCAGGCCCCATGAGAGGGTCGTTTTTCTTCCCCACTTCCTCCGCGGACTGGGTTTTCCACTTCACCCCTTTGTCCGGGGGCTCATGTTCTACTACGGCCTGGATTTCCATGATCTGGCGCCGAACTTCATCCTCAACATCTCGGCGTTTATCGTCGTGTGCGAGGCCTTCCTCTGCATCCAGCCCCACTTCGGCTTGTGGCTCAAGACCTTCAATGTCAAGCCGAAGGTAGTGAAGGGCACTCAAGCGGAATGCGGAGGCGCCATGTTGGGCAAGATGCCCAATGTCCTTTGGTTCGAAGGGGCCTTCGTGCAATCCGTCAAGGGGTGGCAATCGGGGTGGTTCTATATCATCGAGCCGCGCGACCCTAAGTGGGCGGCGGCCCCCGAGTTCAGATCTGGTATCCCCATGCAGCTCACCTCCTGGAAAGAGAAGGGCTTGCTGTGGGGTAGTTCGGAGGAGCTGACGGGACTCCAAGCCTATATCTAGAAGCTGGTGAAGAAGCTTAGGCTAGTTAACGTGGTCCAAGTCATGCTCATCCGCCGGATTCTCCCATGCCAGGAGCGGGCATTCAATCTGTGGGAGTTCAATCTGGAACAGCACCAGGCGCTAAGCGGGCTCTTCGACACGACGTACGAAGGCGCCTGGAGGGTGTTGTTTAAGGGCGCTGAAGCCCCCGCATCCGCGACTAAAGATCGCGGATTTCGCTCGCAGCGCCAAGCCGACAAGGTAAGTGATTCTACCCCTTTACGGGACACTTGCTTTTCATAGTTTGACTCTATGCGGGTTTTAATTTCCCCTTTTCCTTTGACAGGACTGGATGAGGAAGGCGGAGCAGATTATCTGCCCGGCTCCCATGCCAGAAAACCCAGTAGACGCCCATCTGGCGAGGCTGCTGGTTCCGGCACCACACGTGGTGCCGGAGAAGAAGGCCAAGAAGGAGGCCACGGGTGCTCGAAAGAGTTCCCGTTTTCAGGTGTCCGACGACTCCGGGGCGGACTCCTCCCCCGAAAACGAGGAGGAGAAAGAGGACTCTCTCCCAAAGGAGGGAGAGAGGAAGAGGAAGGCTTCCCCAACAGGGGAGGCCGAAGGGTCCAAGAGGGGAAGGACTATTCCCCCGGACAGCTCCGCCAACATCAACGTTGGCAAGGAAGAATGGCCTTCAAGGGCCAGGCCTCCAGCGAGATCGTAAGTATCCGGATTCCTGAGTGATTTATAATTTATTTTTCTGTGTCACATAGTGTCATTCTGATGCCGCATGCTGCCTGTAGTCTGGCCAATGATGATCTCCCCGCTTCATCGAGCGGCTCGTTGGCTCCGTCGGATGTAGATTCCATCCCGACTGCCTCCACCCCTCGCGACACCGAGGACGCTGAGGTGGGATCCAAGAAGGGACCCATCAGGGGGAGGCTCCGGAGGCGCCACAAGGCGTCCTCCCGGACTTTGCGCCGGACTCCATATCAGAACCCGCAGTGGTTCCGGAGTCCGGCCGGCGGCCCCTTCGCACGAAGGGCAAGACCGTGACGCCGGCGGCTTCCGTCCAACCGGAGGCGCCGGACAATTTGTTGGAGGCGCTACAGAGCGCTTCCATCGAGGAAGAACACCGCACTATTATGAGTGCGGTGATTCAGAAGGTACAGCTTGCCAAGAGCGGGCTGACCGAAGCCTGCAGTAGCCTTCTATCAGGCTTTGAGGTAAGAAGTTAAAAAATATGCAATGTAATACCGCATAGACAGTAGCCCCTGATGCTCGGTTCGGTGTTCGGAAAGAAAAGCCGGACTGAGGATCTGAAAAAAAAAGAAGATATACGCAGGGTTGCTAAAAAAATTATGTCAATATGGGTTGCAGGCTGTGCTGCTGACCTCTGCCGCACTGACTGCGGAGGTCGGTGCTTTGAAGCAGGAGCTCGAGCGGTCCGAGCAAGAGCTCGGCCGCGCCAAGAAGCAGCTCCAGGACAAAGAAGGTGAGTAACACCACTTTGAACTTGTACCTTACAGAAAAGGATTTAGGTTGCAACAAAAAATAACAAGGATAACGTGGGTACTGCACGGGCCACGAACAAGGTGGCGACCCTGAAGGAGGCCATGTCTGTGGCCGAACGCAGTGCGGCCGCGGAACGGGCAGAGCGAGAAAAGCAGGAGGGGCGGGTGGCGGTGGTTCAGCAAGAGCTCTAGGCTCTCATGGAAAAGCATGAGAGTTTGGAGCGCGACTCAAAGACTCGAGAGTTCGAGCTTGCCTCGGCTCTCGAAAGTGCCAAGACTGCCAAGGCCGATGCCCATAAGTCCCTTCAGGAGATTGAGTTGGTGAGGAAGATAGAGGCGGGGAAGGCATTTTTCATGCAAAGCAAGCATGTGAATGTAAATTACGTGTTACTTACCCGAATTCGGAGCTCTCCAGGGGCGTTTGCAGATCTGCCTCGCAGCGTGTCTGATGCCGCCGCATTCTACCGAGCCGAGGAGGGGAGCTCAACGGAGAAGGTCTTCTGGTCTCAGTATGCTGAGGCCGGCCATCCGGTGCCCCCTAGCGACCAGCTGAAGCAGCTGGTCGAGCTCCACAAGGTGGCCGAGCAGGCCATGAAGGGCCTCATAGTCCGGCTGTGGCCTGGAGAGGCCATGCCTGGGAGCTACTTCGGTCTCGTGCGACGGTTGGTGGATGCGTGCCCCTGGGTGGAGGTTATCAAGCGCTCCGCCTGTATTGAAGGTGCTCGTCG
>NW_025244847.1:0-2709 GCF_018294505.1 Triticum aestivum
CAACTTCCCGACTTGACAAGTCCCTGCGACATGCAAGGAAAATCATCATTACCTGTGATCATGGGAGGCACCGGTTGGCCTTCTTCCGCTATAAATGGGTAGGGGGGCGGAGCCCCCGTCGCCCATCTCTTCTTGGTCCATTTGCTTCGTCCTCCTTGCTCTGCCGCTAACAGCAATGGCGCCCATCCGAAGGTTCTCCGCCGAAATGAAAGGAAAGGCCCCCCGCTATGATCCAGAGCTGCTTCCGCCGAAGAAGAGGTTGGTTTACCGTCGCGACGAACCGGCGATGCAGGTGGTGACGAGGCCCTTCTGCGAGCGCCTCCTCCAGGGTATCCGCTACCCTTGTACGCCCGAGCCGGGGGCTCGGGAGGGCGAAGCGATGAGCGGCGCCGCCCGTGCCATGGCCGTGGTCGCCGCGCCGCGGGGACACATGCCGTCGCCCCAGGGGTCCATGCCACGGACTCGTCGCGTGAGTTCATGCTGTGGGCGGCAGTGCCCCCAAGCACCTGAATATGCCTCCCACCGTTCTTCGCCGCCAAGGTGCCGCCGAGGGGTGTTAGCGAACTTTGGCTGCAGCATGCTGACTGCAACAACTCGGCAACCGGAGCGGAGATTGGAACCGTTGCCTCTGGGAAGATGTTCATGACCCGATGCTAGGGTGAGATTGCCCAGGTCTGCCGCGTGGAGGGCGCCCTCGCGATCCACTTCGAGTACGATGGTGCCTCCGTGCTCTTCTTCAAGGTCTTCGACAAGGAAGGCCGCCGCCTGGAGTGCTGCCTTGAAGGAGGTCACCAGGACGACATCGCGGCGGGCGCGGGGGCCTCCACTGGTCTTGCCTGCAGCTCCTCCTGCGACAGCGGCGACTCGTGGTGGTCCAGCGACTCTCCTGAGCCCTTGAAGTCTCCGGAGATGAGCGATGATAGCTACGTGCCGCCAAGCTCCTGTCGAGCTCGGAGCAGGGCCGCGGCGTCTAGCCCCGCCGCCGTTGATCTAGATGGGGTTGGTCCTGGCCTCCCGTGGCCCACTGTTGATGATGGTGTCCGCCAAGGGAGGGTGTAGATTGGATTCCCCTTGGTTCTTGTTCTGGTTCCCTGCGAAGGATCATGAAGCACCCCTTGGGGGCGTGTAAAGGGTCTGTAATGTCTTTTGCGTATATATGGTCCTTGTTATGGAATTGCGTGGGCGCATATCTTGCCGAGGCTCAACCTCCCCTTTCCAATCCTGTGGAGGCTTGATGCTCTATGCTAACAGGTCCCGGTCCCCAGGCAGGCTGCAGCCGTCGTTGGTATGCCAGGTCACGATGCCGTTGTCAAGGCCAAGAGGTGAGCGGCCCGAGGTCCAGTAAGAGCTCCTGAGGCGCGATTCTCAGGAGGTCCCCTTTAGCGCTCAAGCGGCTGCATTAGAGTGGGAAAGGAAGAGAGTATCGCCACAGCAGGGCAACGGAAGGAGTAAGGCCCACTTCGGCTCGGTCTCCCCTTTCTATCCTCGTGATGGCTTGGAGAGGCCGCTGACCATCGATGAAGATGGTCCAGCCTTGCTGTTTCCTTTCTTGGTGAAGGCGCTCGAGGAAGTCGTGGATGGTATCGGTCCTATGGAAGAGGCAGAAGCTCGCGTCCTGTCTTCAGCTGCATTGACTCGTGTCTTCAGCCATCCGCACCTTCGCGACCCTAGCGCTTGTCTTGACGAGCTGCTGGAGCCTGTGGCTGATGATCACTACGCAGCAACCACCGCAGCCATGCAAGGTCAGGTGGAAGCCCTGCTGAAGAGGTTCCGCGGCTTTGCCTCCGCACCCTTGTTCGGCGATGCCGCCGATCCTGCGGCTGGTGGTGCAGGTGCAGGCGATGTTACCCAAGGAGGAGCGACTTCTGCAGGCGATGGTGGTGTCCAGGGGTGACCTGCGGCTACTCTCCTGTTTCGTTCCTGTAATATGCATCAGGCCACGTGGAGGCGTTAAACTTTCATTTGGTATTGTGAGGACAATATGTTTTGTAATATTTTCTTCAAGATTTTGCAATTTTCTTCCTATCCGCTTTGTGTTCTGCGTCGGCAGAGCCCGGCCCCGTGCATACCTCAACCGTTGTTGAGCCGACCGGAGACCAGGATAGACCAGGGAGTGAGGGGCTATGTGACCAGTTAGGCTCCTAAGTCGCGATGCTCAGGAGTCCCCCTTGACGCGCAAACAGCTTACAGGATGAGTACGCGAGGATAGATTAATGTTCTACATCTGCAGAGCCCGACCCCGCGCATACCTCAACCACCATTAGGCTGACCGGAGACCAGGACGGACCAAGGAGTGAGGGGCTACATGACCAGTTAGGCTCCTGAGTCGCGATGCTCAGGAGTCCCTCTTGATGCGCAAACAATTTCCATACCTACCCTCGCCGAGGCCTCGGGAGGGGCGTGCGACGACCAGGTCCAGGAGACCTATTTGAGTGGCTTGTGCTTGGGCGTGACCCGAGTGTAGCCCCCGTGTCTAGCCCCCTCGCGCGGCTCTCCCGAGGGGAGGCGTTGCGGTGAGGCCAGACACTGAGCTCTGGGGCTCCCTGAGGTTGGTACGACCGTGGAGCCGCCTTCAGTTGTTTATCACCAGTGCGGAGCATAGTACTTCCGCTTCTGCATGGGCATAGCCGCTCCATGGCAGTGTCATTGGCCAGCATCGGAGCATGGTGCTTCCACTTGTGCGTGGGGGGCCCCCTCTGGGAGGAGCCC
>NW_025244848.1:0-2709 GCF_018294505.1 Triticum aestivum
GCCTAGCATGTACAGACATGGCCTCGGAACACAAGAGACCGAAAGGTCGAACATGAGTCGTATAGTAGATATGATCAACATGAAGATGTTCGTCGATGATGACTAGTCCGTCTCACGTGATGATCGGACACGGCCTAGTTGACTCGGATCATGTATCACTTAGATGACTAGAGGGATGTCTATCTGAGTGGGAGTTCATTAGATGAACTTAATTATCATGAACATAGTCAAAAGGTCTTTGCAAATTATATTGTAGCTTGCGCTTTAGTTCTACTATTTTAGATATGTTCCTAGAGAAAATTTAGTTGAAATTTGATAGTAGCAATTATGCGGACTGGGTCCGTAAACTGAGGATTGTCATCATTGCTACATGGAAGGATAATGTCCTTAATGCACCGCTCGGTGTGTTGAACCTCGAACGTCATTTGTGGATGTTGCGAACATCTGACATACACGTTTTGATGACTATGTGATAGTTCAGTAATGTTAAACGGTTTAGAATTGAGGCACCAAAGACATTTTAAAACATCGCGGAACATATGAGATGTTCCAAGAGCTGAAATTGGGATTTCAGGTTCGTGCCCATGTCAAGAGGTGTGAGACCTCCGACAAGTATCTTAATCCTGCAAACTAAGGGAGAAAAGCTCAATCGTTGAGCATGTGCTCAGATTGTCTGAGTACTACAATCGCTTGAATTGAGTGGGAGTTATCTTCCAGATGAGATAGTGATGGTTCTCCAAAGTCACTGCCACCAAGCTACTAGAGCTTCGTGATGAACTATAACATATCAAGGATAGATATGATGATCCTTGAGCTATTCGCGATGTTCGACACCGCGAAAGTAGAAATCAAGTAGGAGCATCAATTGTTGATGGTTAGTAAAACCACTAGTTTCAAGAAGGGCAACGGCAAGAAGGGATACTTCATGAAACGGCAAAACAGTTGCTGCTCTAGTGAAGAAACCCAAGGTTGAACCCAAACCCGAGACTAAGTGCTTCTGTAATGAGGGGAAGGTCACTCAAGCAGAACTACCCTAGATACTTGGTAGATAAGAAGGCAGGCAAGGTCGACAGAAGTATATTCGATATACATTATATTAATGTGTACTTTGCTAGTACTCCTAGTAGCACCATGGTAATAGATACCGGTTCGGTTGCTAAGTGTTAGTAACTCGAAATAAAAGGCTATGGAATAAACGGAGACTAGCTAAAGGCTAGGTGACGATATGTGTTGGAAGTATTTACAAGGTTGATGTGATCAAACATCGCACGCTCCCTCTACCATCGGGATCGGTGTTAAACCTGAATAATTGTTATTTAGTGTTTGCGTTGAGCATAGACATGATTGGATTATGTCTATTGCAATACGGTTATTCATTTAAGGAGAATAATGGTTACTCTGTTTATTTGAATAATACCTTCAATGGTCTTGCACCTAAAATGAATGGTTTATTGAATCTCGATTATAGTGATACACATGTTCATGCCAAAAGATATAAGATAGTAATGATAGCACCACCTACTTGTGGCACTGCCATTTGAGTCATATTGGTATAAAATGCATGAAGAAGCTCCATGTTGATGGATCTTTGGACTCACTCGTTTTTGAAAAGTTTGAGACATGTGAACCATGTCTATTGGTATGTGTGCATGAAGAAACTCCATGCAGATGGATCGTTTGGACTCACTTGATTCTAAATCACTTGAGACATGCAAATCATACCACATGGGATGACCGAAAAGCCTCGTTTTCAGTAAGATGGAACAAGAGAGCAACTTGTTGGAAGTAATACATTTGATGTGTGCTGTCCAATGAATGCGGAGGCACGCAGTGGATATCATTATGTTCTTACTTCACAGATGATTTGAGTAGATACTAAGTATATTTACTTGATGAAACACAAGTCTGAATTATTGAAAGGTTCAAGTAATTTCAGAGTGAAGTTGAAGATCGTCGTGACAAGAGGATAAAATACCTATGATATGATCATAGAGATGAATATCTGAGTTACGTGTTTGGTACACAATTAAGACATTGTGGAAATTGTTTCACAACTAATGCCGCCTGGAACACCATAGTGTGATGGTGTGTCCGAACGTCATAGCTGCGCCCTATTGGATATGGTGCATGCCATGATGTCTATTATCGAATTACCAGTTTCGTTTATGGGTTAAGCATTAGAGACAACCACATTCACTATAAATAGGGCACCACGTAATTCCATTGAGATGACAGCGTATGAACTATGGCTTAGAGAAACCTAACCTGTAGTTTCTTAAAAGTTTGGGGCTGCGACGCTTATGTGAAAAGGTTTCAGCCAGATAAGCTCAACCCAAAGCTGATAAATGCATCTTCATAGGACTCCCAAAAACAGTTGGGTATACCTCCTATTTCAGATCCGGAAGCAAAAGTGATTGTTTCTAGAAACGAGTCCTTTCTAGAGGAAAAGTTTCTCTCGAAAGAATTGAGTGGGAGGATGGTGAAAACTTGATAAGGTTATTGAACCATCACTTCAACCAGTGTGTAGTAGGGCACAAGAAGTTGTTCCTGTGGCGCCTACACCAATTGAAGTGGAAGCCGATGATAGTGATCATGAAACTTTGGATCAAGTCACTACCAAACCTCGTAGGACGACAAGGACGCGTACTGCTTCAGAGTGGTACGATAATCCTGTCTTGGAGGTCATGTTGCTAGACAACAATGAACCTA
>NW_025244849.1:0-2709 GCF_018294505.1 Triticum aestivum
AACCAATGTGAAACTGATCAGATGAAGTCGGTTCCTTATGCTTCAGCTGTTGGAAGCATCATGTATGCTCAAGTATGTACACGCCCAGACTTATGTTTTGTAACCGGGGTGCTTGGGAGATACCAATCAAATCCAGGACCGGACCACTGGAAGGCCGCAAAGAAAGTCTTGCGTTATATGCAAGGAACTAAGGATTTCATGCTTACATATAAAAAAACTGACAACCTAGAAATTGTTGGTTATTCAGACTCTGATTTTGGCGGGTGTGTGGATAGTATGAGATCCACGTCAGGTTATATATTCACACTCGCGGGAGGAGCTATATCGTGGAAAAGCTCCAAACAAACGTTAACTGCTGGATCTACGATGCAAGCAGAATTTGTAGCATGTTATGAGGCCACCGGGCAGGCTGTATGGCTAAAAAATTTTATACCCGGACTTAAAGTGGTTGACAGCATATCTAAACCAATTTTATTGTACTGTGGTAATGAACCAGCAGTTTTCTATACGAGTAACAACAGGTCAAGTAATGCTGCCAGACACATTGACATAAAGTATCGTGTTGTGAAAGATAGAATCCAGGATCAAACAGTTGATGTTAAACATATAAGAACGAAGCATATGCTTGCGGATCCGCTAACAAAAGGCTTACCACCCAGTATTTTTCGTGAGCATGTTGCCGGCATGGGACTACTGGAGGCCTGATGATTCTGGAATAAGAGGACCATTAAAATAAACCACTCCCCAATTAGCAAAATGTTTTCCATTTCGAAATAGGCGGGTGCACTATAAGTGTTGAGGTTCTATGGCGTTTCGAGCTGTTGTAACACCTCACTTTGGTACATCATTCCTATGTAGAATGGGCGAATGAAGTTAAGCCTAACGATCAAGGGGGAGAATGTTGGTTTGATCTGACGGCTTAACATGCCAGATTAGATCTATTAGTCTAACCGGAAAAAAAATGGAAAGAAGGGATAACGATAAGTGAAGGGGTCCACGTACCAACGTACGTGAGCCTCGATCAGAACTAATGCGCCCTGATCGGGGGTGCCCAAAAACCAACTCAGATTTTGGGTCCCCTGTCGCCAGCGCCATATAAAAGGATACAGGAGAGAGCTGGCCACCTGCGCGATCACAATTCACGTACGGTTTTCTCTCCTCCCGATATTCTGACCCCATCCGATCAGGGGGGGCGCTGCAGTGACGGGAAGACCAAAGCCAGCCGCCGCCGCCGTCCCCGGCCAGTCCCAGTGGCGTCCTGAAGGAATCAGGACGTCGAGGAGAACATCTACTTCGACTACATCACCCCTGCATCACGCCTGCACCGAGCAGGCGATCATGTCCACTCCCGTGACATGTAAAGAAACCCTAAACCCTTCTCTGTTCATGTTGTGAGGTGATCTAGGTGCAATTAGATTCTGCTAATGGCATCTCATAGATGCATAATTAATCCAACACAGGAAGCAAGCCAGGTGAGAGGACGAGTTGATCGCAGCCAGCGATGTCCAGTTCATGGTGGCGGTGTGCTAGCTAGGAAAATGGAAACCCAAAGTCTGCCTTCGTTGGTTGTACTTGGCAATGACCTTGTTGAAGGGACTGTTTTGAAAACTTGGACTTTTTCAGGGTGAAAACTCAGGATCTTCGATCGGCGACGACAACGTTTGTGCATTGTTTCCTTTTTGGAGGCGTTGCTTTTGAAGAATCACTTTTGTAGTCCAGGTGTTGTCTTCGATGGTGGTTAGAATGCTGCTGTTGCGAGTTTTTCATCATCGCGACGGGGTCTTTGTTTTCTTTTTCTTTTTTTTTCTATTTTCTTCTTGGTTGTGTGCATCCTTGATGTCTTTTTCGATATTTTGTTGGTGCAGAGGCTGGGTGTAATTGGTATCTCGCGATATTAATATATTCCCTTTATCGAAAAACCTAGGAAATGGAAGTGAAACTGCATCGGTATTCTTGTACTGGTGCATCAGACTAGTATGAACCATCCATTTTATCCATCCGACGGACTAGATTAACCCATACTAATATGAGCTAAAACTATGTACTCTCTCTGTAAACAAATATAAGAACGTTTAGATCACTATTTTAGTAATCTAAACGCTCTTATATTTCTGTGCAGAGGGAGTAGTATATTAGTAGTACTTTTCGTTGGAGGTGTAAAATCGTAATATTGACATCACACAGCAATTCATAGGGGCGAAAGCAGATCCCAACATGGTGGATCCGGTGCAGAATCGACTCAGATCAAAGAAAGGAAAAAGGGAAAAGATAGAAGTGACACGGTCCTTCAGCCTGTGTTCGCATGCATGCGTGTGTGCGTACTTATGTGTTTTGTCACTAGAATTTAAACTAAAACCACGACAAGAATTATGGAAATAAAGTAGTAATCATCATGGTATACTTGCGTCTGCCAGTGGAACAGATCTAATTGCTAATTTTGTACGTGAGTTTGTCGTCAAATCAATCATGCTATGAGCTGATTGTTTGGAAGTGACCTTGGACGTGTGCGTGTGAGTCTCGGCCAAAAGTATCAAAAAGTTACCTATTGGACCACATTCCATCAAACTAATGTTTACTTTATGGTGGCTTTAAATATGTTTCCATTGGCGACCTTTGAAGAGCCAAGAGCAAGAAGCAAGTTAAATAATCCCTCTATCCATATATACTAGACCATGAAGACGCGCGTTGTTGCGCCCGTTCATCTTAAAC
>NW_025244850.1:0-2709 GCF_018294505.1 Triticum aestivum
AGCTGTTCGACCGCACCTTCGCGGCGTCGCCGGAGGACGCCGCCGCCGACGCCGAGGTCTCGGACAAGATCGGCCTCCTGCAGCGCTTTGTCAGGCCCCATCACCTCGACATACCCAAGGTCCTCAACAACGAGGCTTCCTGGCTGGTAAGCCCATGTGCTCTGTTCTCACTGCTCATTTCAGTTTATATTACTGATGATTATTTTCAGAATGTACCTGTTGAGTCGCTATTCAGTTGGTTCATCAGCATCTTTAGTTTTCTGATGGTAATCCTGCATGAAAGATACCATTCCAGTCGTAGAACCAATGCCCAAACTAGCTCTGACCTCTGTTGATGCGCATTGTCATTGTAGATTGCAGTTAAAGAACTACAGAAGATTAATTCCTTCAAGTCCCCGTGGGAGAAGCTTCTCTGTATGATGAGCTGTTGCCAAGTCATCAATAACTTGCTGCTAAACGTGTCCATGACAAATGACCGGACGCCATCTGGGGCTGATGAGTTCCTTCCCATTCTCATTTATATTACCATCAAGGCAAGCTTCTCCTTCTAAATGTCTATTCTTGCACCATTGCCCTCATTCAGACTTATAGTAATGACTCGCTGCAGATCGTTGAGCCAAAAATTGTTGCTTATATTTGCCTGCTTAGGATTTATGGTGATCCTTGTGGATAGATATTCTGACATTGTGACTACTGTACAACTAGGCTCGCTGGTTCATTCTCTCTGTGTTTGTTCAATTATCGTTTCGCTTTCGTTGAGGTGCCAACTATTTTCCTTTGTTCATCAAATTTCAGTTGACAAAAAGGCGGGAGATAAACATTGAACCTTCAATTCTCATTTAATCATTTCTTTTAACTGTGAGAAAAGTTCCCATTTTAGTAATTTCTTTTAACTGTGGAAAGGAGTTACTTCAGTTCCCATTTAGCCATGTGGGCACTGTGAAATAAATATGTCGTGATCTTGCAGTTGAAATTGACTGCAGAATCATTTCTCGTTGCTGATGTCTGTTGTTACTTGATGTTTTTTTTTTCTGCATCTTTACTTCTTTTAATTTTAAAAAAAAAATTATTTTTCGCTTGATTTCACTAATGAACATGAGTTCTCTACGGACTACGGAGCATATGAGTTGCCTATGTCTTGGTGATACTTTCTGTGGTCTACTCAGGCACTCCTAAGACCCATTGCAGTTTCATGTTTATATGTTTTACTGAATTGATTGAGTAACTGAAGCCACGTGAAAAACTTACGCAGGCCAATCCTCCTCAGCTGCAGTCAAATCTGAAGTTTGTTCAACTCTTCAGAAGAGAAACTAAGCTTGTTTCAGAAGTCGAATACTATCTCACAAACCTCATTTCAGCAAAGATGTTTATAATCAATGTTAATGGCCAGTCGCTATCCATGGAAGAAAGTGAGTTTCAGAAGCATATGGAATCTGCAAAACTAGGTACTCAAATGTCTGTTGCTGGCCCTAGTAGTCCACAAGGGTTGGCTACATCTACGAGGGGATTACAGAAGCAAATTGATGCAGAAGGTCTGTTTCTTACCACTTTCAGCTCATTTGAAACAGATATTTTTAGTATAAATTTGGATTTGAGCTATCAGCTTTCCCCATGGGCATAACCGTGTTTCTTCTGATGCTCTTGTCTGAGAACCAGTTAACCTAGTGACTTGCATATATACTCATAGCCTTTAATTTTTATTTAGTGGCTGTGTTCTTCTTCCATCTACTTGAGGGTTTTCGTTTTTTCTTACCTTTGTTGCATGATCACAAATTTTCAGTTGACATTTAGCAGGTTCCAGATTCCCTTTCATGGACTCGGAAACTGAAAATCTGACGCCAGCGGAACTCAAGCAGTTACATGGGCTCTACAGGAAGACAGTGACCAGATATACACTGTTGTCTAAAGCCTTAAGAAAGTTATCCATAGATGAGGATCAGCTCCTCGCATCAGTAGATGATTCATGAACTGATGCAAAGATTATTATTTTGCCACTTGACCGTTTCAACAAAAAACAAGGCAGGATGGGAGGAGGAGATTACATACGTCGTTCAAGTGTCAAAACATGGTATCAAAACCTGGAACCGCATTCATGTTAATGTTGTCCCTCGACGAATAAGCCCAAGACTGCAGAAACATTATCACAATTCAGCATCCATGTCCAGGGGGTACCAAACGATGTGATACAAATCGATGATCATGTGGTAATTGATGGCCAGCTGAATGAGTTATCAACTCACTGGACGCTAATGATGCAGCAGGTCAGCAGCAGCTCATGGATCTGGATGTCTGGTTAGGACACTTACCAAAGCATTGTACAACAGAATCGGGATGCAAGCTTTCATTTGAGTTTCTGAAAAGCGATATGAAGAGCCTTCTCCTTGACTTGTTATCGCAACCCCACCAGGAGAAACAGCCACTACCTGCCAATTCTGAGCTTGGCATCAGCGACATTAAGATCATCTGCATGATAAAAGGTACTGTTGACCCAGCTTCCTGAGTACATGTTAACCAAGCAAACATCAATTCTGCCGTTAGCCTGACATGGTTTTCTGCTTGTTAGTACTGATGTACAGTAGTGACAGCTGCTCTGTTGCTATAATAATTGGTTAATTAGTTGTAGTTTGTACTGTTTTGATTTTGATTAAGAAGTTAAAACCATATGGTATGAAAAGTGGACGCATGGCTAGTCTGTTTTGTTTTCCCGAA
>NW_025244851.1:0-2709 GCF_018294505.1 Triticum aestivum
AAATCCCAGTCTCGATCCGTGTCAACCCAACAGATACTTTCGGAGATACCTGTAATGCACCTTTATAGTCACCCAGTTACGTTGTGACGTTTGATACACCCAAGGCACTCTTACGGTATCCGGGAGTTACACGATCTCATGGTCGAAGGAAGAGATACTTGACACTGGCAAAGCTCTAGCAAAACGAACTACACGATCTTTTATGCTATGCTTAGGATTGGGTCTTGTCCATCACATCATTCTCCTAATGATGTGATCCCGTTATCAACGACATCCAATGTCCATAGTCAGGAAACCATGACTATCTGTTGATCACAACGAGCTAGTCAACTAGAGGCTCACCAGGGACATATTGTGGTCTAAGTATTCACACGTGTATTACGATTTCCGGATAATACAGTTATAGCATGAATAAAAGACATTTATCATGAACATTGAAATATAATAATACTTTTATTATTGCCTCTAGGGCATATTTCCAACATGCCTTGTGCGTTTACCATGTGGTTTGCTTCTTTCCGGTTGTGCTTCTTCTCGATAGTTCCTGCTTGTTGCGATCGTGAGGATTCGTTCGTCTATGCTTGGTTCGTCTTCGTGGCTTCATCTTCTTCATGGACTTGTTCTTCTTCCTGGCGGGATTTCAGGCAAGATGACCGTCACCTTGGATCTCATTACTATCATTGCTTTGCTAGTTGCTTCGTTCTATCGCTATGCTGCGCTACCTATCACTTGTTCTTCAAGCCTCCCAAATTCCCATGTCAGCCTCTAACCTTTTTCACCCTTCCTAGCAAACCGTTGCTTGGCTATGTTACCGCTTTTGCTTAGCCCCTCTTATAGCGTTGTTAGTTGCAGGTGAAGTTGAAGATTGCTCCATGACAGACAAGATTATGTTGGGATATCACAATATCTCTTATTTAATTAATGCATCTATATACTTGGTAAAGGGTGGAAGGCTCGGCCTTATGCCTGGTGTTTTGTTCCACTCTTGCCGCCCTAGTTTCCGTCATACCGGTGTCATGTTCCTTGATTTTGCGTTCCTTACGCGGTTGGGTGATTTATGGGACCCCCTTGATAGTTCGCTTTGAATAAAACTCCTCCAGCAAGGCCCAACCTTGGTTTTAACATTTGCCACCTAAGCTTTTTTTTCCTTGGGTTCTGCAGACTCAAGGGTCATCTTTATTTTACCCCCCCCCTCCCCCCGGGCCAGTGCTTGTCGTGAGTGTTGGTCCAACCTGTCAGCCGCCGGTGGTCACCAGGGGCAACTCTGGGCTGGCCTACCAGAAGTTTGGACAATCCGGTGTGCCCTGAGAACAAGATATGTGCAGCTCCTATCGGGATTTGTCGGCACATTCGGGCGGCTTTGCTGGTCGTCTTTTACCATTGTCGAAATGTCTTGTAACCGGGATTTCGAGTCTGATCGGGTCTTCCTGGGAGAAGGAATATCCTTCGTTGACCGTGAGAGCTTATGATGGGCTAAGTTGGGACACCCCTGCAGGGTTTAAACTTTCGAAAGTCGTGCCCACGGTTATGTGGCGGATGGGAATTTGTTAATGTCGGGTTGTAGAGAACTTGACACTTGACTTAACTAAAACACATCAACCGCGTGTGGTAGGCGTGATGGTATCTTTTCGGCGGAGTCCGGGAAGTGAACACGGTTTTGGGTTATGTTTGACGTAAGTAGGAGTTCAGGATCACTTCTTGATCATTGCTAGCTTCACGACCGTTCTGTTTGCTTCTCTTCTTCCTCTTATTTGCGTATGCTAGCCACCATATATGCTTAGTCGTTGCTGCAACCTCACCACTTCACCCCTTCCTTACCCGTTAAGCTTTGCTAGTCTTGATACCCATGGTAATGGGATTGCTGAGTCCTCGTGGCTCACAGATTACTACAACAGCAGTTGCAGGTGCAGGTTATGCGATGATCACGACGCGAGAGCGACGCTTGCTTGTTTTGCAGTTCTCCTTCTGCTTCTTCTTCGATCAGGGGATAGGTTCCAGGTCGGCAGCCTGGGCTAGCAGGGTGGATATTGTTTGGGTTTCTGTTTGTGTTTCATCCATAGTCAGATGCTGCTCTTATGTATGATGTATTGTTGTACCCTTGTGGCATTGTTTGCCTCTTGTATGTACCCCCATCTATTATGTAATGTTGATGTAATGATATCCACCTTGCAAAAGCGTATCAATATGCGGTTCTATCCTTGGTGGGACCTTCGAGTCTCTTTAGGATAGTATCGCATATTGGGTGTGACACCATACTTTCTAGGTTGCTGATAATGAGACTCCCATAATTTTCAACAGATGAGGTTCAAGTTGTATAGCCAAGATGATGCAACCAGACAAGCTTGCACCCATGTTTTCATGTCTGCTCTGCGACAGTATCGGTATAACTTGAGGAAAACTCACTTTGAAGGCAAGGCTAACAGTGAACTTTCCCAAACATCTCCAGTGGAAAATATATCAGATGAAGACTGGAGGGGCCTTGTTAAACACTGGTCTGATCCGAAGTATCAGGTACATTATATATATGTGATCAGATCACATGTTGAAGTCCTATTTACGCATGTGCCACACAAATCTATCTTCTTGTAGGTGAATTGTTCAAAGAACAAGGCCAACCGTACGAAAGTGAAATTCCAACAGACGACGGGATCACGTAGCTATATTGCACACTGCGAGGCTCTTGTAATTAGCTGTTGTTTCACTCTTTTC
>NW_025244852.1:0-2709 GCF_018294505.1 Triticum aestivum
GCCTAGCATGTACAGACATGGCCTCGGAACACAAGAGACCGAAAGGTCGAACATGAGTCGTATAGTAGATATGATCAACATGAAGATGTTCGTCGATGATGACTAGTCCGTCTCACGTGATGATCGGACACGGCCTAGTTGACTCGGATCATGTATCACTTAGATGACTAGAGGGATGTCTATCTGAGTGGGAGTTCATTAGATGAACTTAATTATCATGAACATAGTCAAAAGGTCTTTGCAAATTATATTGTAGCTTGCGCTTTAGTTCTACTATTTTAGATATGTTCCTAGAGAAAATTTAGTTGAAATTTGATAGTAGCAATTATGCGGACTGGGTCCGTAAACTGAGGATTGTCATCATTGCTACATGGAAGGATAATGTCCTTAATGCACCGCTCGGTGTGTTGAACCTCGAACGTCATTTGTGGATGTTGCGAACATCTGACATACACGTTTTGATGACTATGTGATAGTTCAGTAATGTTAAACGGTTTAGAATTGAGGCACCAAAGACATTTTAAAACATCGCGGAACATATGAGATGTTCCAAGAGCTGAAATTGGGATTTCAGGTTCGTGCCCATGTCAAGAGGTGTGAGACCTCCGACAAGTATCTTAATCCTGCAAACTAAGGGAGAAAAGCTCAATCGTTGAGCATGTGCTCAGATTGTCTGAGTACTACAATCGCTTGAATTGAGTGGGAGTTATCTTCCAGATGAGATAGTGATGGTTCTCCAAAGTCACTGCCACCAAGCTACTAGAGCTTCGTGATGAACTATAACATATCAAGGATAGATATGATGATCCTTGAGCTATTCGCGATGTTCGACACCGCGAAAGTAGAAATCAAGTAGGAGCATCAATTGTTGATGGTTAGTAAAACCACTAGTTTCAAGAAGGGCAACGGCAAGAAGGGATACTTCATGAAACGGCAAAACAGTTGCTGCTCTAGTGAAGAAACCCAAGGTTGAACCCAAACCCGAGACTAAGTGCTTCTGTAATGAGGGGAAGGTCACTCAAGCAGAACTACCCTAGATACTTGGTAGATAAGAAGGCAGGCAAGGTCGACAGAAGTATATTCGATATACATTATATTAATGTGTACTTTGCTAGTACTCCTAGTAGCACCATGGTAATAGATACCGGTTCGGTTGCTAAGTGTTAGTAACTCGAAATAAAAGGCTATGGAATAAACGGAGACTAGCTAAAGGCTAGGTGACGATATGTGTTGGAAGTATTTCCAAGGTTGATGTGATCAAACATCGCACGTTCCCTCTACCATCGGGATCGGTGTTAAACCTGAATAATTGTTATTTAGTGTTTGCGTTGAGCATAGACATGATTGGATTATGTCTATTGCAATACGGTTATTCATTTAAGGAGAATAATGGTTACTCTGTTTATTTGAATAATACCTTCAATGGTCTTGCACCTAAAATGAATGGTTTATTGAATCTCGATTATAGTGATACACATGTTCATGCCAAAAGATATAAGATAGTAATGATAGCACCACCTACTTGTGGCACTGCCATTTGAGTCATATTGGTATAAAACGCATGAAGAAGCTCCATGTTGATGGATCTTTGGACTCACTCATTTTTGAAAAGTTTGAGACATGTGAACCATGTCTATTGGTATGTGTGCATGAAGAAACTCCATGCAGATGGATCGTTTGGACTCACTTGATTCTAAATCACTTGAGACATGCAAATCATACCACATGGGATGACCGAAAAGCCTCGTTTTCAGTAAGATGGAACAAGAGAGCAACTTGTTGGAAGTAATACATTTGATGTGTGCTGTCCAATGAATGCGGAGGCACGCAGTGGATATCATTATGTTCTTACTTCACAGATGATTTGAGTAGATACTAAGTATATTTACTTGATGAAACACAAGTCTGAATTATTGAAAGGTTCAAGTAATTTCAGAGTGAAGTTGAAGATCGTCGTGACAAGAGGATAAAATACCTATGATATGATCATAGAGATGAATATCTGAGTAACGTGTTTGGTACACAATTAAGACATTGTGGAAATTGTTTCACAACTAATGCCGCCTGGAACACCATAGTGTGATGGTGTGTCCGAACGTCATAGCTGCGCCCTATTGGATATGGTGCATGCCATGATGTCTATTATCGAATTACCAGTTTCGTTTATGGGTTAAGCATTAGAGACAACCACATTCACTATAAATAGGGCACCACGTAATTCCATTGAGATGACAGCGTATGAACTATGGCTTAGAGAAACCTAACCTGTAGTTTCTTAAAAGTTTGGGGCTGCGACGCTTATGTGAAAAGGTTTCAGCCAGATAAGCTCAACCCAAAGCTGATAAATGCATCTTCATAGGACTCCCAAAAACAGTTGGGTATACCTCCTATTTCAGATCCGGAAGCAAAAGTGATTGTTTCTAGAAACGAGTCCTTTCTAGAGGAAA
Organism: Triticum aestivum; assembly: GCF_018294505.1. NCBI lineage: Eukaryota > Viridiplantae > Streptophyta > Magnoliopsida > Poales > Poaceae > Triticum > Triticum aestivum. The sequence goes on from NW_025244852.1 coordinate 2,448, forward strand.
AGTTTCTCTCGAAAGAATTGAGTGGGAGGATGGTGAAAACTTGATAAGGTTATTGAACCATCACTTCAACCAGTGTGTAGTAGGGCACAAGAAGTTGTTCCTGTGGCGCCTACACCAATTGAAGTGGAAGCCGATGATAGTGATCATGAAACTTTGGATCAAGTCACTACCAAACCTCGTAGGACGACAAGGACGCGTACTGCTTCAGAGTGGTACGATAATCCTGTCTTGGAGGTCATGTTGCTAGACAACAATGAACCTA
>NW_025244853.1:0-946 GCF_018294505.1 Triticum aestivum
TTGAACTAGCTCTATAAGCTAGTTCAAATAATTTTACACTAGAGTTGAACTAGCTCTATAGCCTAGTACAAATGATTTTACACTAGAGTTGAACTAGCTCTATAAGCTAGTTCAAATAATTTTACACTAGAGTTGAACTAGCTCCATAAGCTAGTTCAAATAATTTTACACTAGAGTTGAACTAGCTCTATAACCTAGTTCAAATAATTTTACACCAGAGTTGAACTAGCTCTATAAGCTTGTACAAATAATTTTACACTAGAGTTGAACTAGCTCTATAGCCTAGTACAAATAATTTTACACTAGAGTTGAACAAGCTCTATAAGCTAGTTCAAATAATTTTACGCTAGAATTGAACAAGGTCTATAAGCTAGTTCAAATACTTTTACACTGGAGTTGAACTAGCTCTATAAGCTTGTACAAATAATTTTACAGTAGAGTTGAACTAGCTTTATAAGCTAGTTCAAATAATTTTAAACTAGAGTTGAACTAGCTCTATAAGCTAGTTCAAATAATTTTACACTGGAGTTGATCTATCTCTATAAGCTTGGACAAATAATTTTACAGTAGAGTTGAACTAGCTCTATAAGCTAGTTCCAATAATTTTACACTAGAGTTGAACTAGCTCTATAAGCTAGTTCAAATAATTTTACACTAGAGTTGAACTAGCTCTATAGCCTAGTACAAATAATTTTACACTAGAGTTGAACTAGCTCTATAAGCTAGTTCAAATAATTTTACACTAGAGTTGAACTAGCTCTATAAGCTAGTTAAAATAATTTTACACTAGAGTTGAACTAGCTCTATAAGCTTGTACAAATAATTTTACACTAGAGTTGACTAACTCTATAGCCTAGTACAAATAATTTTACACTAGAGTTGAGCTAGCTCTATAAGCTAGTTCAAATAATTTTACACTAGAGTTGAACTAGCTCTATAGCCTAGT
>NW_025244853.1:1158-2709 GCF_018294505.1 Triticum aestivum
ACAAATAATTTTACACTAGAGTTGAACTAGCTCTATAAGCTAGTTCATACAATTTTACACTAGAGTTGAACTAGCTCTATAAGCTAGTTCAAATAATTTTACACTAGAGTTGAACTAGCTCTATAACCTAGTTCAAATAATTTTACACTAGAGTTGAACTAGCTCTATAAGCTTGTACAAATAATTTTACACTAGAGTTGAACTAGCTCTATAGCCTAGTACAAATAATTTTACACTAGAGTTGAACTAGCTCTATAAGCTAGTTCAAATAATTTTACGCTAGAATTGAACAAGGTCTATAAGCTAGTTCAAATACTTTTACACTGGAGTTGAACTAGCTCTATAAGCTTGTACAAATAATTTACAGTAGAGTTGAACTAGCTTTATAAGCTAGTTCAAATAATTTTAAACTAGAGTTGAACTAGCTCTATAAGCTAGTTCAAATAATTTTACACTGGAGTTGATCTAGCTCTATAAGCTTGTACAAATAATTTTACAGTAGAGTTGAACTAGCTCTATAAGCTAGTTGAAATAATTTTACACTAGAGTTGAACTACCTCTATAAGCTAGTTCAAATAATTTTACACTAGAGTTGAACTAGCTCTATAACATAGTTCAAATAATTTTACACTAGGGTTGAACTAGCTCTATAAGCTTGTACAAATAATTTTACACTAGAGTTGAACTAGCTATATAGCCTAGTACAAATAATTTCACACTAGAGTTGAACTAGCTCTATAAGCTAGTTCAAATAATTTTACACTATAATTGAACAAGTTCTATAAGCTAGTTCAAATACTTTTACACTTGAGTTGAACTAGCTCTATAAGCTTGTACAAATAATTTTACAGTAGAGTTGAACTAGGTCTATAAGCTAGTTCAAATAATTTTACACTAGAGTTGAACTAGCTCTATAGCATAGTACAAATAATTTTACACTATAGTTGAACTAGCTCTATAAGCTTGTACAAATAATTTTACACTAGAGTTGACTAGCTCTATAGTCTAGTACAAATAATTTGACACTAGAGTTGAACTAGCTCTATAAGCTAGTTCAAATAATTTTACACTAGAGTTGAACTAGCTCTATAGCCTAGTACAAATAATTTTACACTAGAGTTGAACTAGCTCTATAAGCTAGTTCAAATAATTTTACAGTAGAGTTGAACTAGCTCTATAAGCTAGTTCAAATAATTTTACACTGGAGTTGAACTAGCTCTATAACCTAGTTCAAACAATTTTATACTAGAGTTGAAGTAGCTCTATAAGCTAGTTCAAATAATTTTACACTAGAGTTGAACTAGCTCTATAACCTAGTTCAAATAATTTTACACTAGAGTTGAACTAGCTCTATAAGCTTGTACAAATAATTTTACACTAGAGTTGAACTAGCTCTATAGCCTAGTACAAAAAATTTTACACTAGAGTTGAACTAGCTCTATAAGCTAGTTCAAATAATTTTACACTAGAATTGAACAAGTTCTATAAGCAAGTTCAAATACTTTTACACTTGAGTTGAACTAGCTCTATAAGCTTGTACAAATAATTTTA
>NW_025244854.1:0-2709 GCF_018294505.1 Triticum aestivum
ACGTCCTCGCACGTTCGTAGTCGGATCGTCAAAGTCGACTTCCACCAAAGCGAAATCCACCATCTCATCGAAAGACGGGACACCTTTGCCTCTATCAGGTAGACTCAATCTCCAATGCTGCAACGTAGCCTCTCGGAACTATCTCCAAACATAGCTCACGAAGATCCTCGGCTAACTCCTTTGGTAATCCTCCGGTCATAAGTGTGTTTACATGGATCTTACGACTCAACGCATCGGCTACTACGTTAGCCTTTCCTGGGTGATAACGCAACCTCATATCGTAATACTTGGTGAGCTCCAACCATCTCCTTTGCCTGAGATTCAGCTCCTTCTGCGTGAAAATGTACTTCAAACTCTTGTCATCCGTATACACCTCACAATGGTTTCCGATGAGAAAATGTCTCCATGTCTTCAATGCATGCACTACGGCTGCTAACTCCAAATCATGTGTAGCATAATTCAACTCATGGGGCTTAAGCTGTCGTGAAGCATACGAAACAACTCTTCCCTCCTGCATAAGCACTGCTCCAAGTCCTCAACGTGAAGCGTCGCAATACACCTCATAATCCTTGCGCTGATCTGGCAAAATCAACACTGGCGATGTAACCAAACATTTCTTCAACTCCTGGAAACTGGCCTCACATTCCTCAGTCCATTTGAACTTGGTATCCTTCGTTAACAACTCCGTCATGGGCTTCGCAATCTTCAAGAAATTCTCAATGAATCTCCGGTAGTATCCTACCAGCCAAAGAAAACTTCGGATCTCTCCAACTGTCGTTGGTGCTACCTGATTTGTCACAGTGACAACCTTGGTGGGATCTACTACTATTCCTTCTCCGGATATAACATGTCCGAGGAATCCAACTTCTTTCAACCAAAACTCACATTTGCTGAACTTAGCATAAAACTGATGTTCTCTGAGCTTCTCTAGTACCAAACGCAAATGCTCCTTATGCTCTTCTTCATTCTTCGAGTAGACCAAAATATCATCAATGAACACCACGACGAACTTATCCAGAAATTCCATAAATACCTTGCTCATCATGTTCATGAAATATGTAGGTGCGTTAATCAGACCAAATGACATAACGGTATACTCATACAGCCCATACCTGGTGGTAAAAGCTGTCTTAGGTATATCCTGCTCCCGAATCTTCAACTGGTGGTATCCTGATCGCAGATCAATCTTAGAAAATACCTTAGCTCCTTGTAATTGGTCAAACAAATCATTGATCATCGGTAACGGGTATTTTTTCTTGATTGTTACTTCATTCAGTCCTCGATAATCAACAACCATCGTCAACGATCAATCCTTCTTCTCCACTAGACGTACTGGCGATCCCCAAGGTGAAGAACTTGGGCGAATAAAGCCTTTATCATGTAACTCCTTAATTTGCTTCTTAATTTCCTCCAAATCTTGTGCAGGCATCTGGTATGGTCTCTTAGATATCGGCCCTATATCTGGCAAAAGCTCAATCAAAAACCCAATGTCTCTATCTGGTGGCATGCCTGGCAACTCTTCAGGAAATACATCAAGGAAATCCTTCACCACTGGTACTTCCTCCTGCACAACTCTTGATAAGGAATTTACTTGTGTCCTCTTCGGCTCATGCCGTGATACATACTTGATACTTCTTCCTTCTGGAGTGGTAAGCAAAATCGACTTACCAGCGCAATCGATGTTTCCTCCATACATCGATAGCCAATCCATACCCAGAATTACATCCAAACCTTGTGATTCCAAAATGATTAAATCCGAGGGGAAAACATGCCTACCTATACTCAATGGCACTTGAAAACATCCTCGGCTGGCCATATATTCCGCTCCTAGTGAGCTTATTAACATAGGTGTTCTAAGAACTTTGGTGGGCAGCTTATACTTATCCACAAATCCCCTTGATATGTATGAATGCGATGCACCAGTATCAAAAAGAACGATTGCAGTAAATGACTTAACGAAAATCTTACCTATTACTGCATCTGGTTGGGCTTCAACCTCCTCCACGTTAACGTGGTTCACATGTCCCCTGTTGAAAGGGTTCGGCTTCTTCCCTGAGCTTCCATTGCCATTTCCATTCTGGGCTTCATGACATTCATTGGCATAATGTCCAGTCTTCTGACACTTATAGCAAGTGACTTGGCTCAGGCCTCTCTTGGCTACGGTTGACGGGTTGGTACGATTCTGGTCGTTGCTTCCTCCATTCCCATTACCATTCTTGGGGCCATTATGATTGTGTGAGCTACCTCCTCCATGGGTATGCTGGAAATGTCCTCCTGATTTCGGGGTAAAACGTGGCTTCTGCTGAGCTCCAGAATTGTACTTTCCTTGTCCATACTTCTTCTTGCGGTTCTCAATCTGCTGTTGCTTCCCTTCAATCATGAGAGCTCTATCTACCAACTCCTAGTAGTTGTTGAAAGTTGCTACCATCAACTGCATGCTCAGCTCATCATTCAGTCCTTCCAGAAACTTCTCCTGCTTAGCAGCATCCGTAGCAACGTCATCTGGGGCATAACATGCTAGCTTACTAAAGTCATCCACATACTGGCCAACAGTCTGTCCTCCTTGGCACAAGTTGCAAAATTCACGCTTCTTCATGGCCATAGCTCATGCTGAAACATGGGCAGTACGGAAAGCCTGCTGAAACTGGTCCCATGTGACAGTGTTAATAGGATAGGTGGCTATGAAGTTCTCCCACCATGATGATGTGG
>NW_025244855.1:0-2709 GCF_018294505.1 Triticum aestivum
GATCTACGTGAGCATCTGGATAAGAAGGCCGGTGCAGCCAGGTCCATCTATGAATCTAAAGGACACACCCCGGCGAAGGAACATGGTCACCAAACCGCTCATACCAGCCAGATACCAGTCCGGAATAAACTCCGGACACAACAACAGTCGACTACATGCCACAGCGCGTCTAGATACAGAGGGGCTGCTCACCCCCTATGCTTCACTAAAGAAGTACTGGACCATGAATTCCCACAAGGCTTCAAACCTGTGAACATAGAAGCATACGATGGCACCACAGACCCAGAGGTCTGGATCGAGGATTTTATCCTGCATATTCACATGGCTCGTGGGGATGACCTCCACACCATCAAATACCTTCCCCTCAAGTTGAAGGGACCAGCTCGACACTAGTTGAAAAGCCTCCCCGAAAACTCAATTGGGAGTTGGGAGGAACTCGAAGACGATTTCAGGGCCAATTTTCAAGGGACCTATGTCTGGCCTCCGGATGCAGACGATTTAAGTCACATAATCCAACAGCCCGGAGAGTCCGCCCGCAAGCTTTGGAACAGATTCCTCACTAAGAAGAATCAAATTGTCGATTGTCCGGACGCCAAAGCCTTAGCTGCTTTCAAACACAGCATCCGTGATGAATGGCTCGCCCGACACCTCGGCCAAGAAAAGCCAAGGACAATGGCAGCCTTAACAAGCCTTATGACCCACTTTTGCGCGGGTGAAGATAGTTGGCTGGCCCGTAAAGGCACCAGCGACCCCAGCACATCCGAAATAAGGGATGGCTACAGGAAGCCACAGCATAATAAAAACAAATGCTAAAACAAGGAAGAGAGCCCGGATAACATGAAGGTTAACGCCGGATTCAGGGGCTCTCGACCTGATCAGCAAAAGAAGCCATTCAAAGGCAGTAAAGAGGGACCGTCTGGTCTGAATAGAGTCCTGGACAGACTATGCCAAATTCATGGCACCTCAGAGAAACCTGCGAGCCACACCCATAGAGAGTGCTGGGTTTTCAAGTAGGCCGGAAAATTAAATGCCGAACACAAAGGAAGGGAAACACCAAGTGAAGAAGAGGACGAACCTCGCCAGCCGAACACTGGGGGACAGAAAAAATTCCCGCCAGAGGTTAAAACAGTAAACATGATCCACACGACTCACACATGCACGAGAAGGCAGGAACGTGCGCCCATAGACGCGCACGATGTAGAGCCCACCGTACCTACATCTCATTACTAGATGTCTCGTCCGATCACTTTCGATCACATGGACGGCCGAACTCGTATTCGGCGCAGAGGATCACAGGCCTTGGTGCTCGACCCAATAATCGACGGATACCGTCTCACCCGTGTCCTCATGGACGGCGGCAGCAGTCTCAATTTAATATATGAGGACACTGTCCGCAGAATGGGGATAAACCCATCCAGAATTAGACAAAGTAACACCACCTTTGAAGGGGTGATACCCGGCGTTGAAGCCTGCACCAGGGGCTCCGTCGTGCTGGAAGTAACATTCGGCTCCCCAGGCAACTCCAGAAGCGAAGAGCTGCTCTTCACTGTCGCACCCTTCCAAAGCAGCTATCACGCATTGCTAGGAAGAACGGCCTTCGCCCGCTTCAACGTGTTGCCGCACTATGGCCACCTTACACTCAAGATGCCCGGTCCCTGTGGCGTCATCACCGTTAGCAAAATCATAGAGGGCCCTTCACGCGCAGAGGAATACACGACGGCCCTGGCGGCCGGACTATAAGCGGCCTCCAATGTTAGAAAACATGACTGGTCATTACCACCGCACACACGGTTAGACGAGTCTGGTACCCCGGATAAAATTCAAATAGGGCAACGCATATGCAATCCCATAACAGAAACCATGGGATGTATATATTTAATACAACACCACACTCGCCTCGACCATATTGGCAGGCCAACATCTTACACTTTTATTATTAACCGCATACTTACGTTGCACTCTCCTACGAGTTTTTATTTTTTTATAGACAACGTTCGCGCGATACCCTTCCAAGGTACGACACAACAGAGACAAAGGCGCAGACGTGCAGCAGGGCCCCGTTCAACATGTTTCTTTTTAGATTAAGCCCCTGTGTAAACCTTTTCTACTGCCTCTTGTTGTTTAACCATCCCATGGGTTCTATACCCACAGAGGATACTGCCGTTATTGGCATTTGGCCACGACAGACTAAATTGCACGTACGTGGAAATCAAGGGCTTGTAATAGGCTCTCGTCAGCCTATTTTCTTTTACAAAGACCGAATACCCTCGGGAGTGTTCGAATTCACGAGTTTGGCCGTATATGCATCAGCTCTGAATCATGTCTTTGGTCAAATGTTGGGTTTTCCCGGCTCCTGGGTTTGCCGCCTTATGTTTTGTTATCATCCGGTTAAGGCGGGCCAAAGGAGAACTACTGCAATTGTGCCCTGGTTATTCCGGATGAGCGCCTCAGTAGAGAAAGCCGAAAACTGACTGTCATGATACAGCGAGAGACTGTTCAACCACTCAAAGACTCACCAGAATCCCTAAAGACTCCTCCGCATTAACGAAGGGCCGTTTTCCGGCCATGTACACACGCACCCGTATTTGGATAAGCGCGCATGTACCAGGGGCTACATAGTAGCCCCACCATTAGACTCCCACGGCTAAGCGAAATTGTTACATCTATATAGTCTGGTTGCCTAGTTCAGCGTGCGATCACCTCCTTAAC
>NW_025244856.1:0-2708 GCF_018294505.1 Triticum aestivum
GTCCCCGACCGCCACTCATAAGGAAGACAATCAATAAATAAATCATGCTCCGACTTCATCACATAGTGGTTCACCATACGTGCATGCCACGGGAATCACAAACTTTAACATAAGTATCTCTCAAATTCACAACTACTCACTAGCATAACTCTAATATCATTATTTTCATATCTCAAAACAATTATCAAGTATCAAACTTCTCATAGTATTCAATGCACTTTATATGAAAGTTTTTATTATATCCCTCTTGGATGCCCATCATATTAGGACTAAATTTATAACCAAAGCAAATTACCATGCTGTTTAGGACTCTCAAAATAATATAAGTGAAGCATGAGATTTCATCTATTTCTATAAAATAAAACCACCACCGTGCTCTAAAAAATATAAGTGAAGCACTAGAGCAAACGACAAACTACTCCAAAAGATATAAGTGAAAGTCAATGAGTAGTCGAATAATCATGCAACTATATGAAGACTCTCTAACATTTAAGAATTTCATATCTTGATATTTTATTCAAACAGAAAGCAAAACTAAATAAAATGAAATGACGCTCCAAGAAAAACACATATCATGTGGTAAATAAAAATATAGCTCCAAGTAAAGTTACCAATGAACGAAGACGAAAGAGGGGATGCCTTCCGGGGCATCCCCAAGATTAGGCTTTTGGTTTTCCTTGAATATTACCTTGGGGTGCCTTGGGCATCCCCAAGCTTAGGCTCTTGACACTCTTTATTCCATAGTCCATCGAATCTTTACCCAAAATTTGAAAACTTCACAACACAAAACTTAACAGAAAACTCATAAGCTCTGTTAGCGAAAGAAAACAAAACACCACTTCAAGGTACTGTAATGAACTCATTCTTTATTTATATTGGTGTTAAACCTACTGTATTCCAACTTCTCTATGGTTTATAAACTCTTTTACTAGCCATAGATTCATCAAAATAAGCAAACAACACACGAAAAACAGAATCTGTCAAAAACAGAACAATCTATAGTAATCTGTAATTAACGCAAACTTCTGGAACCCCAAAAATTCTAAAATAAATTTCTGGACGTGAGGAATTTATCTATTAATCATATGCAAAAATAATTAACTAAATAGTACTCTCCAATAAAAACTGGCAGCAATTCTTGTGAGCGCTAAAGTTTTTGTTTTTTACAGCATGATAGCAAAGACTTTCCCCAAGTCTTCCCAACGGTTCTACTTGGCACAAACACTAATTAAAACATAAAAAATCAATCATAATAGAGTCTAGATAAATTATTTATTACTAAACAGGAGGAAAAAGCAAGGAACAAAAACAAAGTTGGGTTGCCTCCCAACAAGCGCTATCGTTTAACGCCCCTACCTAGGCATGATGATTTCAACGATGCTCACATAAAGGATAAGAATTATAACATAAAGAGAGCATCTTGAAGAATATGACTAGAACATTTAAGTCTAACCCACTTCCTATGCATAGGTATTTTGTGAGCAAACAACTTATGGGAACAATAATCAACTAGCATAGGAGGGCAAAACAAGCATAACTTCATAACTTTAAGCACATAGAGAGGAAACTTGATATTATTGCAATTCCTACAAGCATATATTCCTCCCTAATAATAATTTTCAGTAGTATCATGAATGAATTCAACAATATAACCAGCACCTAAAGCATTATTTTATTGATCTACAAGCATAGAATTTTTATTACTCTCCACATAAGCAAAAATTCTTCTCATTCGGAATAGTGGGAGTATCATAAGAGACTCGAATACTATAAATTGTTTCCACATTAAAAAATGTAATGTTCAGAAAAGGGGTAATCATAATCATGACAAGTTTTATAAATATAATCACTACTTTTTATAGCATAATTATGATCACAATAATCATCGTAAGTAGGAGGCATGCTATCATCATTATAAATTTGCATATCAAAACTTGGGAGACTAAAAATATCATCTTCATTAAACGTAGCATCCCCAAGCTTGGGACAAACATTAATTGCAGCAAATATATTCTCAAAAACATCATCTTCATCAAACATAGCATTCCCAAGCTTGGGCCTTTTCATATCATTAGCATAATCACTCTCATCATTAATAGTATGGATAGCACCAATAGTATAGCAATTATCATATTCTTTCAAGAAAGTGCCAAAAAGATTTTCAAGATCATAAGAAGTATTATTATCTTCCACAATTATATTTTCATGAGGCACAATAGTAATAGGAGCATCATTATTTGGGGGAGATATCTTTTTACCTCTCTTCCTTTTTCTTTTCTTCTTCTTCTTCACCACATCATGTGTGGGTTCAATCCTCTTTTTGGAGCTCCTTATTAATGAGATTGGTTGAATAGGAGGCTCCTCCTCGTTACCTGATTCATCATAAGAAATAATAGGAGGGTATTGGGAAGTCTCTTCCCTTTCATTAGTATTCTCTTCATCTTCTATTGGTTTTCTTTTGTTTATGTAATTGGCAATACAAGGATTTTTAATGCAATTCACCGCATAATACATATAAATTTCCTCTAGATCAAAACCAAGAAGTTTATAACAGGCAAATTCTGGAAGATGCTTAGTTATACGTTTCATTTCTTCGTAACCCATAAGAAAACTGAGTTCATTATAATGTGCAAGGGAAATCAAGTCATCACAATTTTTGGACACGGTTAGATCATGAAACAATTTGCATCGGATAGCTAAATGACCCT
>NW_025244857.1:0-2708 GCF_018294505.1 Triticum aestivum
ATAAGGGCGTCGCTGTCAAAAACTGTTTCACGGGTCTCCGTTGCACAAATTTGGGGTGTCGTAGATATTGCTAAGAGCAACTCTAGCAGACCCCGCATCCCGCCGGCCCGCAAAACGCGTTTGCAGTTCGTCCAAAACAGCTTTTACGGGTCGGGTCGGGCTGGCAGAGATGTAGACCTGCTCTTTGCGCTGTTGCATCCCGCATATCATCAGCCCACAAATATCAAATACAACATAATTCAACAATCGAAAACAAACTGAATTATTCCAATCAAACATAATACAATAATCATCCGCATTACAAATAATTATTCAAATAACTGTAGCAAATTTAAATAGTGCAATACAAAATTTGTCATGAATACAAATACAAATGAATACAAAAATAAGTCACTGCCCAGCCATTTGCCAATGGTGCTCAATGAGATCTTCCTGAAGTTGAAAATGGGTGTCTGCATTTTCAATCTCCTTGTATGTCTGAAGAAAAGCTCTAATGCCGTTTGGGTCTCTTACTAGTTTGACACGGCTACCCACATTGTCGTAAAAGAATTCTAAGTTCAATCCTCTCTCATCTTCGAGAATCATATTGTGTAGGATAACACAACATGTCATTATGTTCCTCAAGGTTTTCTTATCCCTAAAACGAGCAGGACCACGGACAATGTCAAACCTAGATTGCAAAACACCGAATACTCTTTCAATGTCTTTTCGGGCTGCCTCTTGCACCCTTGCAAATTCACATTGTTTTTTTGTTTTGGGTTCTTTGATGCTCTCGACAAATGTGCACCAAGGAGGGTATATACCATCTGCAAGATAGTACCCCTTTGTGTATTCATGCCCATTGATAGTGTAGTTGCAAGCAGGAGCATCATCACTAGCAAGCCTAGCAAAGAAATGAGACCGTTGCAACACATTGATATCATTGAGAGTGCCCGGCATACCAAAAAAGAAATGCCAAATCCACAAATCCTCGGATGCTACGGCCTCTAGCACAACTATTGCATCACGAGACTTGGCACAATACATTCCTTGCCAAGCCTTGGGGCAAGTTTTTCAATTCCAATGCATACAATCAATACTACCCAGCATGTCAGGCCAACCTCTCCACTCATTTGATGCCATCAATTTCTTTGTGTCATCTTCATTGGTGCCCGAAGATACTCAGGAGCGAAGACACGGATGATCACTTTCGCAAATCTACGCACAGACTCAATTGTGCTATCTTCATCGGCATAGTCAGCCGGAACGCCATATGCAATCACCCGCATAGCTGCACATATTTTTTGATATGCACTAAATCCCTTTAAGCCCATAGCATTTCTTCTTTGAGTAAAATACCGGCAATTTGCCTCGCAAGCTTCAACAATTTTCACAAAGAGAGATCGGCACATTCGGTACCTCCTCCGGAAGAGGTGCGGAGGATATGTAGGATTCTCCGCGAAATAGTCTTGCATCAACATCTCGTTCCCAAGATGGCGATTCCGAGGAATGCACAAACGACCGACAGTCGATCCTCGCCTCCTCTTCCGGTGCTCGTCTTCATGCTCCTTCACGGCTAGCGCCATGACTAATGTTTGCTGCGGGAAGTTCGCAAGCATGCTCTCAACATCCGAGTCGTCTGAATCGGACAAATCGGATAGCAAGAACTTCTCACACGGGGTCAACTCCATCTACACGCACACCGGCGCGTCAATCTACTACATAGCTCGCAAAAATCACAAAAAAGGGACTAACCGGTGGCGGGTGATCACGGGCGGCGACGAGGGGGTGCGCTCGACGGTGGTCGATCCCCGACGGCGGCGGCAACGACGGGGGGCGGCTCTTCTCGCCGGATCCAGAGGTGCGGTGCAGCGGCTCGGCGCGGGAGGGTGTGGGGCGGCCCCGGGGCGCGATTCTGCCCGCAGATATGGCCGAAATCGCCGGCGGCGGGCGGGCGGAAGCAAAGGGCGGGCGGCGGCGGAAGGAGGGGGAAAGCGCAAGGGCTGAAATGTCCCTCCCGCCAACTACTTCTCTCCGATGCAGGGCACCGCAGCCGCGAGGGGGAAACCCGCGTTTTCCCGGGTTGGGACGGAGAATTTCCGCGCCCCCTAAATTTTTTTGCGGGCCGGGGCGGGATGCGGGGTCTTATCGGGCAGGCTTTCCGGCCCGTGCCCGTATTTTGGCGGTTATTTTGCGGGTCGGGGTGGATGCGGGGTCTGCTAAAGTTGCTCTAGGTTCCCCATGGCTCCTACTCTTACGCTTTGAATCTGTAGGAAGATGCATCTTGGTACTCCTATCTCATTTCAAAATCACGTGCTGGTATGTTGAAGACTAGAAAGTCAATGTAAGTTGGTTTTTTAACTTTGCCCAAAGAAGTTGGGTTTTAATTCCTTGTAGCAGTACAAGGTAGGAGGTGTGTGTGAAATGAGAGAGCGGAGAAGTTTAATGACCTGCGCGGCAGAGGTGGCCGTTGGATCCATTTAATACGCCAGCTCTATTATACACATCTACAACATCGTGGCCCATTGATTTGGTCCATGCTTGCACAATGCTCTGCCGACGATTTGAGGATCTCGATGTGCCGACCAAAACAACGTGGGTGTGTCTAGAGACGGAGGGAAAACTTCCAGAGCTGATATCATTGTAAATTTAGTTACCACTCCCTCTGTCATGGATAAGTGTACATACAAAGTTAAAGTCCATTGAAAAGATAGAAGTACTCCAACCTC
>NW_025244858.1:0-2708 GCF_018294505.1 Triticum aestivum
AGTTGTGCGCCATCTCTACGTCCAGTCAGCTGTGTGTCGCCCATTCAGCCCGCCATTCGAACGCCAGTTTAGCCGGCTGTGTGGACGCGCAGTCATTCGGTTGTGCGAGATGTGTGGCATGGTGGACAGTCATGTATCTAGATAAGGTTGTCATGATGGTTTTCCATGGGCCCTTCGCATACTCTACGGAAAACGAACGCTGCTAGATCGGGACCTAATTGCGGCATGCGCTCATCGAACGTTGCTAGTTTCTACCTTTACCAGCAGAGTTTGACCCAGGCGCTGCTAGAATCCTATTACCAGCGATGTCCTACTAGCAGCGCGCCGACCAAACACTGTCATGAATTAGTGATGTATGAAATAGACTGTTAGATGTTACTAGTTTTTGTAGGATTTTCTAGTATATTGCTCTTTTTTATGGTTGTCCCGTAATGTACTTTTAATTATTATACTCCTATAAAGGATGTTGGTGTACCCGCCTCCATGGGCTCTCGGCGAGCGAAGAGCACGTCCGACCAGTCCATTGCTCGGCGGCGTGCTATGGGGGTACTTGGGAGGGTGCTCTGAACCGTCTGGTCTGCCCGAACGGCATGGACCCAGGCAACGCGGCTGGGCGGTCCATGACGGGTGGACCAATTCAGCGCGCCCGAGACCGCCACCATTGGGCGGTTCCTGTCGTGCCTGCGGGTGAGGGACCGCGTGCTTTCTTGAGCGTGAAGCCATGCATGTGCCCGCCACATGGCGTGTACGCCCCGCGCTGGGCTGGTCCAGTCGCAATGGGTGGGAGCTCATTGCGGTCGCATTGCCGACTGGTGCATGGGGCTTGTTTCGCATATATCGTTATCCCCACACGGGCACGTGTGTGGAGTGAGCACTGCTTGCTCCGGCTTTGCATCCAGCCAGTTGTGAACCGGATCTGCATCTAGTTAGTTGTGCGCCACCCATTCAGCTGGCCGTGTAGACACCGGTTTAGCCGGTTGTGCGGCCGCCTAGTTAGTCAGTTGTGCGAGATGTGTGGCATAGTCACTACTAGAAATACCACTACTAATGGCGCACCTAATATGGCCATTAATGGCGCATCACTGGTGCGCCATTGATAGCACGCCATTAGTATTTTTTACTAATGGCGCACCACCTGGTGCGCCATTAGTATCTGGTATACTAATGGCGCACCTCCTGGTGCGCCATTAGTATATGCGAGGGTGCGCCATTAGTATGCCTCCCAGGGGGCATGTATACCCAGGTGCTTTGGCATACTAATGGCGCACCACCTCTGGATGCGCCATTAGTAACCGCAGCATACTAATGGCGCACTACCCGGTGATGCGCCATTAGTATGCACTGTCATACTAATGGCGCACTGTCGTGTGATGCGCCATTAGTATGAATATTAGGTTTTTTTTTATTTTTTTATTTTCTGTTTTTGCACAGGTTACAAAATGTATAATTTGACAAAATATAGACAACACACATCAACAATAGATTCATCAAATACAATAGAAGATTAGTCTTTGAATACAATTCATCATATTAGTCTCCGAATACAATTCATCATATTAGTCTCCGAATTAAAAAGACCGAACAAAGATAGAACATTATACTACAAGTCTCGAGACCGCGAGTAGCGAGTTTGTCTTCGCATTACAAGTCGATATCGATCATCTAAACTACCATCACATAGAAGAGAGCTGCGGTCATCACGATGAGCATCATCACGATGAAACTCGTCTTCATCCGGTTCCTCCAACGCTCCCTCCCCTCTCCCGCTAGATAGCGGGCGTATCTAGATTCGGCAACGGTGACAGAAATTAGTCTTGATAACCAACAAGTGTAGGGGATCGCAACAGTTTTCGATGGTATAGTATTCAACCCAAATTTATTGATTCGACACAAGGGGAGCCAAAGAATATTCTTGAGTATTAGCAGTTGAGTTGTCAATTCAACCACACCTGGATAACTTAGTATCTGCAGCAAAGTATTTAGTAGCAAAAGTGGTATGATAATAAAGGTAGCGCTAGCAAAAGTAAAGATAAATGTTTTTGGGTTTTGTAGTAGTTGTAATAGTAGCGACGGAAAAGTAAATAAGCGAAGAACAATATATGAAAAGCTCGTAGACAATGGATTAGTGATGGATAATTATGCCGGATGTGATTCCTCATGTAATAGCTATAACATAGGGTGACACAGAACTAGCTCCAGTTCATTAATGTAATGTAGGCATGTATTCCATAAATAGTCATACGTGCTTATGGAAAAGAACTTGCATTACATCTTTTGTCCTACCCTCCCGTTGCAGCAGGGTCCTTACGGAAACTAAGGGATATTAACGTCTCCATTTAATAGAGAACCGGAACAAAGCATTAGCACATAGTGAATACATGAACTCCTCAAACTACGGTCATCACCGAGAAGTATCCCGATTATTGTCACTTCGGGGTTGTCGGAACATAACACATAGTAGGTGACTATAGACTTGCAAGATAGGATCAAGAAC
The DNA here is from genome assembly GCF_018294505.1 of Triticum aestivum. Taxonomy (NCBI): domain Eukaryota; kingdom Viridiplantae; phylum Streptophyta; class Magnoliopsida; order Poales; family Poaceae; genus Triticum; species Triticum aestivum. The sequence goes on from NW_025244858.1 coordinate 2,495, forward strand.
ACACATATATTCATGAAAACATAATAGGTTCAGATCTGAAATCATGGCACTCGGGCCCTAGTGACAAGCATTAACCATAGCAAAGTCATAGCAACATCAATCTCAGAACATAGTGGATACTAGGGATCAAACCCTAACAAAACTAACTTGATTACATCGTAAATCTCATCCAACCCATCACCGTCCAGCAAGCCTACGATGGAATTACTCACGC
>NW_025244859.1:0-2708 GCF_018294505.1 Triticum aestivum
CAAAAACAAGTTAGACGTCCTCTACTTTGTTGTTGCAAATTTTACGTGGCTCCTACGGGCTTAGCAAGAACCGTTCTTACCTACGCATCAAAACCACAACGATAGTTTGTCAAGTTGGTGCTATTTTAACCTTCGCAAGGACCGGGCGTAGACACACTCGATTCCACTAAAGTTGGAGAAACTGACACCCGCCAGCTACCTGTGTGCAAAGCACGTCGGTAGAACCAGTCTCGCGTAAACGTATGCGTAATGTCGGTCCGGGCCGCTTCATCCAACAATACCGCCGAACCAAAGTATGACATGTTAGTAAGCAGTATGACTTATATCACCCACAACTCACTTGTGTTCTACTCGTGCATATGACATCTACGCATAAAACCAGACTCTGATACCACTGTTGGGTAATGTAGTAATTTCAAAATTTTCCTACGCACACGCAAGATCATGGTGATGCATAGTAACGAGAGGGGAGAGTGTTGTCCATGTACCCTCGTAGACCGAAAGCGGAAGCGTTAGCACAACGCGGTTGATGTAGTCGTACGTCTTCACGATCCGACCGATCAAGTACCGAACACACAACACCTCCGAGTTCAGCACACGTTCAGCCCGATGACGTCCCTCGAACTCCGATCCAACCGAGTGTTGAGGGAGAGTTTCGTCAGCACAACGGCGTGGTGACGATGATGATGTTCTACCGACGCAGGGCTTCGCCTAAGCACCGCTACAGTATTATCGAGGTGGATTATGGTGGAGGGGGGCACCGCACACGGCTAAAAGATCAAACGATCAATTGTTGTGTCTCTAGGGTGCCCCCTGCCCCTGTATATAAAGGAGCAAGGGGGAGGGGGTGCGGCCGGCCAGGAGAGAGGGCGCGCCAGGAGGAGTCCTACTCCCACCGGGAGTAGGACTCCCCCCTTTCCTAGTTGGATTAGGACTTGGGAGGGGGAAAGAGGAGGGAGAGAGGAAGGAAGGGGGGGAGGCGCCGCCCCCCTCTCCTTGTCCTATTAGGACTAAGGGGGGAGGGGTGCGTGGCCCAGCCCTGGATGCCTCTCCTCTTCTCCGTAAAGGCCCACTAAGGCCCATTAACCTCCCGGGGGGTTCCGGTAACCTCCCGGTACTCCGGTAAAATACCAATTTCACCTGGAACACTTCCGATATCCACACATAGGCTTCCAATATATCAATCTTCATGTCTCGACCATTTCGAGACTCCTCGTCATGTCCGTGGTCACATCCGGGACTCCGAACAACCTTCAGTACATCAAAACATATAAACTCATAATATAACTGTCATCGAAACGTCAAGCGTGCGGACCCTACGGGTTCGAGAACTATGTATACATGACCGAAACACGTCTCCGATCAATAACCAATAGCGGAACCTAGATGCTCATATTGGTTCCCACATATTCTACGAAGATCTTTATCGGTCAGACCGCATAACAACATACGTTGTTCCCTTTGTCTTCGGTATGTTACTTGCCCGAGATTCGATTGTCGGTATCTCAATACCTAGTTTCAATCTCATTACCGGAAAGTCTCTTTACTCGTTCCGTAATACATCATCCCACAACTAACTCATTAGTTGCAATGCTTGCAAGGCTTAAGTGATGTGTATTACCGAGAGGGCCCGGAGATACCTCTTCGACAATCGGAGTGAAAAATCCTAATCTCGAAATACGCCAACCCAACAAGTACCTTTGAAGACACCTGTAGAGCACCTTTATAATCACCCAGTTACGTTGTGACGTTTGGTAGCACACAAAGTGTTCCTCCGGTAAACGGGAGTTGCATAATCTCATAGTCATAGGAACATGTACAAGTCATGAAGAAAGCAATAGCAACATACTAAACGATCGTGTGCTAAGCTAACAGAATGGGTCAAGTCAATCACATCATTCTCCTGATGATGTGATCTCATTAATCAAATGACAACTCTTTGTCTATGGTTAGGAAACTTAGCCATCTCTGATCAATGAGCTAGTCAAGTAGAGGCATACTAGTGACATACTGTTTGTCTATGTATTCATACATGTATTATGTTTCCGGTTAATACAATTCTAGCATGAATAATAAACATTTGTCATGACATAAGGAAATAAATAATAACTTTATTATTGCCTCTAGGGCATATTTCCTTCATGAAGGTCTGTGGTAAACTACTCACACATCATCGGAGAGGCTATGGTGTTGATGTAGAAGCCCTCCGTGATCGAATCCCCCTCCGGCAGATCGCTAGAAAAGGTCCCCAGATGGGATCTCATGGGTACAGAAGGTTGCAGCGGTGGAAAAGTGGTTTCGTGGCTCCCCTGGTTGTTTTCAGGGTATAAGAGTATATATAGGCGAAGGAAGTAGGTCGGTGGAGCTATGAGGGGCCCACGAGGGTGGGGGCGCGCCTCCCTACCTCATGGCCGCCTTGTTGCTTCCTTGACCTCCACTCCAAGTCTCCTGGATTGTGTTAGTTCCAAAAAAGATCCTCGCGAAGGTTTCATTCCGTTTGGATTCCGTTTGATATTCCTTTCCTGTGAAACAGTGAAATAGGCAAAAAAACAACAACTGGCACTGGGCCTCCGGTTAATAGGTTAGTCCCAAAAATAATATAAAAGTGCATATTAAAGCCCATTAAACATCCAAAACAGATAATATAATAGCGTGGAACAATCAAAAATTATAGATACGTTGGAGACGTATCAGATACACCTCCCAAA
>NW_025244860.1:0-2708 GCF_018294505.1 Triticum aestivum
GGACCTTTTCGCTTCAACCTCTGGACCCAATAGTCCAGAGTGTGTCCAAATACCCTCGCGGTTATAAAAACCGGGGCATGCGTGGAGACCAGGCGTAGGGGTCATTAGTGCTTTATCAGACAAGTGCCCAACTAGTTATGTTATATTACATGGTTAGTAAGAAACATCTTCCAGGGAGAATAGTTTCGTTAGGGGTTCCTTTCCCTGGGAGGCATGCCCTAAAGTGCATGTCCGGACTACGAAAAGAGCAGAAAAACATCTGGGGGCAGGTAAATAAATAGGTAAGAAATCATCTTTTAGTTCACCGACTGAGTATTCCCTTAAGAACGCTAGCTTTCGGCTTCACTCAGTCTGAGGTACACATCCGGCTGACCCGGCAGTAACAATCGCAGAGGTGCTCCCTTTACCACCTAGCCGACCAATCGGGAACGTAGGGGTAAGCACAGGAGCCAGACAACCCAGCTTGGCCAAAACTTAAGTCATATCGATGCATATAATGGTGAATAAAAGGTACATGCGGAAGTGTGACACATGTGTTGGGCATAAACCCCGTATTAATAAGCTTCTGTTAAAGAAGCCCCCAGGTATAATGAGCGCGGGTAGCGCGTCAAGCGTGTGCGGACAAAGTTTCGACAAGGAAAATTTTTACAAGCAACTTTTCTACAAAAAAGTATAATTCTTGGTCGAACCGAACACAAGTTAGAAATTTAAAACTTTGAGCGTGAAGGCAACTTAGCTGGTTAATATGTTCGGTATTGATGACACGGTCTGAGCTTGATGCGGGACAAGGTTCCATCCCCCAAGCCGGTCCCGAGGTGGCGGAGCAAGGAGCTCGGCACTCCGAAGTGGTGACATAGCACGGTCAATGCAGGACGGCAGAGTGATGCCGAAGTCCCCGGCATGGGGTAATGAAGTGTTGACGAAGCCCCCGTCTAGCCGATGTGACGTCAAAGGATATAGTCCGGCTGGATCATTTTCCTGTGCACAAAAAATAGTGCAGACCGGGGGTAATAGTAATAATAGGAATTAAAAAAATGTTGCATAATAAATAATTTATGCAAAGTGAGTAGTAAAAGAAATATGTCCTGGCGCCGAAGTCGATGTCGATGCAGGTCGTCGGCGTAATGCAATAAAGGCGTGGCAAAGCCTGGATTCACAGGTCGGCCCGAGTTCCGGATGCGGCGTTTGCCGAACTGTGTACAGAAACTGACCGAACCATCATGCGACCGTCGATAATGCGGCCACCATTTGATAGACCTGTGTACATATGCTGGACTAACCAGAGTAATAATTCCTTGGGTAAAATTTAACCCAAACAAGCAAAAAGAAATACTAGGATTAATAGCACCTGGTTTATTTGTTGTAGCAATCCGAAGGAAGGTGATTCCCAGAATTGGGACTCAATCCGCGCACCCATGCCTGGTCGGCTAGTGACGCCGAAGTGTCCGGAGTAGGTTGATGAAGAGATGGCGAAGCCCCCGGTCCAGCCGAGATGTCGAAGTAGGTCGGCGTGATGGACACCAGCTTGAAGAAGCAACAGTGCGGCCTTGCCGATGCAGATCGTGACGTGGTCGATGTCGGCATGATGAAGCGACCGTGCGGTGATGCCGGTATGCCCGCTTCGTGTAATCCGTGGGGAGGCGACGTTGGTGATGATTTATCCTTCGCGATACCGGACTCTTGTTCGGCTTGCCAAGATGATGATCCGAAGAAGTTGAGCTTGGCTCAACATAGTGACGATGTGTCTAGCGCAGGTCGGCAGCCATGGAGCAATATTGTCGGACTGGTTTGACACCAGCATGATGTTGAAGATCATGTTCAAAAGATCTTAAAGTTAGTGGGATGTGTTCGGGAACAAAACACAATACCCCATACAAAACTTCCTTCAAAAAGGATGTTCGAAATCCCGTTCATAAAGAAGATGAATTCGGGTCGGACTCGTTCTCGCGCAGAAAACAAGACCAAAAAGTGATGCACTAATCGGAAGTTTCCCGGAGTTTGGACGGTCGGATCGAGCTGAATTTTGGGCAGGTGGTAGATATGGGAATTCCGCAGAAAATCAACGGTTGGATCCTCCAAAGGACATCCGAGCATATTCTAGATACCACGCCCAAAACTCATCCGGATTCTCGTCCAGATTCAACAGGGCTCCGGTATATCGGAGATCGCCGGAGATTCCTCCATCGGAACTCGACGAAATTTTTGCAGGGTTGTTGTAGACTTAATTCCGCATAATTGCACCGAAGTAATCGTCTAAGCGACACTCGAGGAGGCGGTGGCGGCGGATACAAATTTGCTGTCCAGGAAAACAGCACGGTCGCCTGAGGGCAATGTTGACGTTGAGCCCCCATGCTCCATGGATGACTCCTCCACGATCTTGATAGAGATCGGAGTTGGTGTGTGATGAAGGCCTTCATCCGAACATGACGATCGGAAGTAGGGCGCAGTTCTCGGTCAAGCCAAGGTGACCAGCCGAGCTGGTGACGAAGAAGCCGACGTCGCAGTTGACCTGCAGTCGAGCCATTGATCCTTTCGCCGATCACACAGCGGAACTCTCAATGAAAGCACAAATGTCGGTGTCAAAACCGGCGGATCTCGGGTAGGGGGTCCCGAACTGTGCGTCTTGGGATCAATGGTAACAGGAGGCAAGGGACACGATGTTTTACCCAGGTTCGGGCCCTCTTGATGGAGGTGAAACCCTACGTCCT
>NW_025244861.1:0-2708 GCF_018294505.1 Triticum aestivum
ATTACCCGGAGTCCAGAGGATGACGTCACGCCGGGTTATGGCCTTCACACAATTGTAAGCCGGAGATTTTCTGTCGAAAGAATTGAAGATTGACATGAGCCGGCTCAAATCAATCTGGGGCCTAATGTTGACGATATAGACCTTAGAGTCACCCGCCAGAAGGGGCCGGGTTACTCATAATGGTCACCGCCAGAAGCCCGGCGACAAGCTTGAAGACGGTGGGCCAAAGATGGGCTTAAGACCCGGATGTGGCTTAAAGCCCGTAGTTACAATCATCATTATGGTAGAACTTGTAGTGTAAGGCAAGAATAGTTGAGAGTCCGAGCCGGACACTCTTATGAGCCGGCCGGGACTCTGAGAGCTGCTGGGCGTGAGCCTCCCTATATAAAGGGACGACCCGGCGGCGGTTTAGGGACAAGAAAGATCTCATCGAGAGCCAGGCATAGCAGTTAAGCTCCCTGGTCATCGAAACCCTAATCAATACCACCTCAACTGGACATAGGCTTTTACCTTCACCGTAAGGGGCCGAACCAGTATAAACCCTCGTGTTCCTTGTCCCGTTAACCCCTTCAAGCTTCCTAGCGGCGATGGCTCCACGACTAAGTCCTAGCTTGAGGACATCTGCCGTGATAATTCCACGACACATATGATTGTCACTTTAATGACCTGCGTGTCAACCTTAAGTAATGCACTTATTTTATTAGCTATAGAGATAGCAATATTATCTGGTGCATCGACAAGGTGGTGGCAATCTTCATGAAGGTGAACACCGACGCGAATGCCGAAGACGAAGAAATGAAATACTTCTCCGTCAGAAAGGGCTATACCATATCATGCTATTATGAATTGCCTGAGATGTTTATCCCTTATGATGCACCCTTCTTGATTGCGCGGTAGTCGCTTTTTATTAGGGTGATCTCTCACTTAAAATATCAAAGTAGTTAGTGTTCATCCAAATGTAGCACCGTCTGAAATTCGTATCTTTTCGGGGTGCGCCATGTACACATGAGCACGAACGAATCGAGAGGAATGAGGCGGGTGAGGTCAGACCTCGCAGCAAGATCACTTGGTTGTCTTTGACGTTCAGGCAGGAAAGTCCTGAGCTCGGAACACGCCCATCGAAAGATGAACAAGAATCACATAGAGATGTGATCGGCAAGTTGGCCTACCGATTGAAATTCGTGTCATCAGTGATGAACCCGTCAATGGCATCGAATAGAAATATGGATCTTGAATCACTCTAAATCAATTATGAGAGATATTGATTTGAGTGGGAGCGCACTGTTGAATTAACATGTTTAATTCTCAGTGCAATTAATTATGAACACTGTCTAAGTGTTTCTTGCAAAATAGTTGTAGAATAATGGCTCGCGATTCCACTTTCCCTGTTAAAATTGAATAGCTGTTAAATATCTGGTTAAAACTTTACGATTGGTAACGTAATATGAGGATTGTCCTCAAAAGTGCCGAGAAGGACTTTGTCCTATCGCATGTTTTCCGTATCCTCCCGCTAATGCTATGGATCATGTGACTCTCGTCCTTCGATCCAAAAGCTAGAATTCTGTTACGGTCAAGTGGAATATGTTTGCTTCCATGAAACCCAAACTTCGAAAGTTGGGATAGTTATATGATATTCATGGAACTGAAAATTATTTTCAGATACAAACAAAGCAATGTTTGTTTGCAAGTATTAGTAAAAGTGTTTACTATGCATTTGACTGTTGGGAAAGGGATCCAGAAGAACGCCTGTCATATAATGACAGGTGAATAAAACAACAACTTAAGGAGAAAGGAAGTGTCCAAAGGGTGTTAGTATGACTTACACGCCTAGGAAGTCCGGGGCTAATGCCACTCTTAAGTTGGGTGCTTCTTCTAAGAGTAGGAGAAATACTAAAGGTTAAAATGTTAGAAGTATAAAGGCAAAAGGAAAGAAGACTGGAATATCCAGCTCATGTATGAATGTCATACAGGTTTTTGATGTATAGAAGGCTGGTCAAAGATATAGTTCTTGCGAATTATGGTTAAACATGTTAATCACTAATTCTTGGGTATTGTGAGTTCATCACAAAATTTCCCGCTCGATTGCATTCTGTTGCAACTCGATGTAAGAACTACTATGGCCTGAAAGACTAGCTAGAAATGAGGTTAAGGTATACACAGGAAACATAGTAAATGTTACTATACCTTCCATCGGTGTATTGCCGTCTGTATTTATTTTCATAATTCATTTAGAGTTTTACAAACTCTATCCCATTGCATAAGGTATCTTGCAAGAAGGTTGTTCATAAGAGAACTTTTTATGTTCGATGTTATGAATAACACAAGGGTCATACTTTCATTATGAATGAGATGTATGTTATGAATATTGATAATAATACAATGCCTCTGGGTTTACTTTCGTAATTCATTTTAGAGTTTCATACACTCTAGCCCATTGCACAATGTTTGTTGCAAAAGAGTTGTTCATAAAAACAACAATTGTTGTTAAGTATTATGAATAACATGAAGGGCCATGCTTCCATCCAAGATGGCATGTATGTTATGAATATTGATGGTAATATGATACATCCATAACACTGACGCTAAATGTCGCAAGACTAAAAGAATACCACACAAGTGTGGCACTACATTTGGTCACATTGGAGAAACCCGCATGGAAAATTCCATTATGATGGATTTTGAAGTCTTTTTGATTTTGAATCATCTGA
>NW_025244862.1:0-2708 GCF_018294505.1 Triticum aestivum
CGCGTTCTTCGTGTTTCCCCGTAGGATCCGCTCCAAACGTGAAAGATCATCTACTTAGGGTTTCGCCCTACATCACTTCCTCAACCTCTCCCTCTCTCCTTGCTGGATCAAGGCATGGGAGACGTCACCGGGCTGTACGTGTGTTGAACACGGAGGTGCCGTCCATTCGGCACTAGGATCTCCGGTGATTTGGATCACGATGAGTACGACTCCTTCAACCCTGTTCTCTTGAACGCTTCCGCTTAGCAATCTACAAGGGTATGTAGATGCACTCTCCTTCCCCTCGTTGTTGGTTTCTCCTTAGATAGATCTTGGTGACACGTAGGAAAATTTTGAATTTCTGCTACGTTCCCCAACATTTGTCGATCCTAAGAATGCTAACAAAGTATGCAAGCTCCAGCGATCCATTTATGGGCTGGTGCAAGCATCTCGGAGTTGGAACATTCACTTTGATGAGATGATCAAAGCGTATGGGTTTATGCAGACTTATGGAGAAGCCTGCGTTTACAAAAAGTGAGTGGGAGCTCTGTAGCATTTCTCATATTATATGTAGATGACATACTTTTGATGGGAAATGATATAGAACTTTTGGACAACATTAAGGCCTACTTGAATAAGTGTTTTTCAATGAAGGACCTTGGAGAAGCTGCTTACATATTAGGCATCAAGATCTATAGGGATAGATCGAGACGCCTCATAGGTCTTTCACAAAGCACATACCTTGATAAGATTTTGAAGAAGTTCAAAATGGATCAGTCCAAGAAAGGGTTCTTGACTGTATTGCAAGGTGTGAGATTGAGCTCGGCTCAATGCCCGACCATGGCAAAAGATAAAGAAGAGATGAGTGTCATCCCCTATGCTTCAGCCATAGGATCTATTATGTATGCCATGCTGTGTACCAGACCTGATGTAAACCTTGCCGTAAGTTTGGTAGGAAGGTACCAAAGTAATCCCAGCAAGGAACACTGGACAGCGGTCAAGAATATCCCGAAGTACCTGAAAAGGACTAAGGACATGTTTCTCGTTTATGGAGGTGACGAAGAGCTCGCCGTAAAGGGTTACGTCGACGCTAGCTTCGACACAGATCTGGATGACTCTAAGTCACAAACCGGATACGTGTATATGTTGAATGGTGGAGCAGTAAGCTGGTGCAGCTGCAAGCAGAGCGTCGTGGTGGGATCTACATGTGAAGCGGAGTACATGGCAGCCTCGGAGGCAGCGCATGAAGCAATTTGGGTGAAGGAGTTCATCACCGACCTAGGAGTCATACCCAATGCGTCGGGGCCGATCAAACTCTTCTGTGACAACACTGGAGCTATTGCCCTTGCCAAGGAGCCCAGGTTTCACAAGAAGACCAGGCACATCAAGCGTCGTTTTAACTCCATCCGTGAATGTTCAAAATGGAGACATAAATATTTGCAAAGTACATATGGATCTGAATGTCGCAGATCCGTTGACTAAACCTCTTTCGCGAGCAAAACATGATCAACACCAGAACTCTATGGGTGTTCGATTCATCACAATGTAACTAGATTATTGACTCTAGTGCAAGTGGGAGACTATTGGAAATATGCCCTAGAGGCAATAATAAAAAGGATTATTATTATATTTCCTTGTTCATGATAATTGTCTTTTATTCATGCTATAATTGTATTATCCAGAAATCGTAATACACGTGTGAATACATAGACCATAATATGTCCCTAGTGAGCCTCTAGTTGACTAGCTCGTTGATCAACAGATAGTCATGGTTTCCTGACTATGGACATTAGATGTCGTTGATAACGGGATCACATCATTAGGAGAATGATGTGATGGACAAGACCCAATCCTAAGCATAGCACAATATCGTGTAGTTCGTTTTGCTAGAGCTTTTCCAATGTCAAGTATCTTTTCCTTAGACCATGAGATCGTGTAACTCCCGGATACCGTAGGAGTGCTTTGGGTGTACCAAACGTCACAACGTAACTGGGTGACTATAAAGGTGCACTATAGGTATCTCCGAAAGTGTCTGTTGGGTTGACACGGACCGAGACTGGGATTTGTCACTCCGTATGACGAAGAGGTATCTCTGGGCCCACTCGGTAATGCATCATCATAATGAGCTCAAAGTGACCAAGTGTTTGGTCAGGGGATCATGCATTACGGTACGAGTAAAGTGACTTGCCGGTAACGAGACTAAACGAGGTATTGGGATACCGACGATCGAGTCTCGGGCAAGTAACGTACCGATTGACAAAGGGAATTGTATACAGGGTTGATTGAATCCTCGACATCGTGGTTCATCCGATGAAATCATCGAGGATCATGTGTGGGAGCCAACATGGGTATCTAGATCCCGCTGTTGGTTATTGATCGGAGAACCGTCTCGGTCATGTCTACGTGTCTCCCGAACCCGTAGGGTCTACACACTTAAGGTTCGGTGACGCTAGGGTTGTAGAAGATATGAGTATGTAGCAAACCGAAAGTTTTTCGGAGTCCCGAATGAGATCCCGGACGTCATGAGGAGTTCCGGAATGGTCCGGAGGTAAAGAATTATATATAGGAAGTGCTGTTTCGGCCATCGGGAGAGTTTCGGGGATCACCAGTATTGTACCGGGACCACCGGAAGGGTCCCGGGGGTCCACCGGGTGGGGCCACCTATCCCAGAGGGCCCCATGGGCTGAAGTGGGAGGGGAACCAGCCCCTAGTGGGCTGGTGCGCCCCCC
>NW_025244863.1:0-2708 GCF_018294505.1 Triticum aestivum
CACCAACCGGGTGCCACTCGGTACACCGTGCCACGTGTGCCTAGTCTGTCCCAAGCCCACCCTGCCGGGTGCCACTTGGTAGAAAAATAGCACTACCTACAAACACCAGAAACTAGTTGCGACTCCTGGACAGAGATCAAGTTGGTTAATAAGTCGAGAGGGGTCGAGTTACCGGAACCCAATGTGTGGTAGTATCGAGTCATTGGACAACATACACAGAACTCAGTGCTTAAGGACGGTTCCAGTGAAACAACCCACCATGTACTCCTACATGGCCTCTCACCGCTACCTTTACCAAATCGTGTTCACACACTTCACTCTCAGCAATAGAACATATCGTGACACTCCAATTCATTCCCAATGAACCAGACCTGACACACTCTAAGCAATAGCAGGCATGGCATGGTAGGAACACATCAGTGGCTTCAATCAACTCCTACACATGCTAGTGGGTTTCAACTATTTACGGTGGCAATGACAGGTCATGCAGAGGAATGGTTCAACTACCGCAGCACAAAGTAGCAGATGAATCGTTGTTGTCCTAATGCAATAACTGAGAGCAGGAGCGAGAGAGTAGGGTTTTATCGAAATGAACAAGGGGGTTTGCTTGCCTGGTAAATCAACAAGGGAGGCACTGCTTCACAGACAGGTACTCTGGAACGTCTCCGGAGCAGGACCTATCGAGAAGGAACGGTGCCGGCAATCAAAACACAATCATATGCAACAATATGATGCATGAACATGGCATGTAGATGTGATGCTGTTGAGCTAATGCAACTAGTGTTCAATTGGTTTGAAGTCCATTTGAACCAAAGGTTCTAATGCATTTCTAAATTAGGTCTCTTATATATGCCATAATGTGTTTTCCCATATTCAGCATGTATGAGTTGGTTTTTCATGCATGAAACTAGTACAGATGGAAAGATTGCATTTTTCTGATAATTTTTCATATATAAATTATTTAAATCTGAGCTACGGTTGAATTGTTATGAATTTTTGAAGTTTAAATCAATTTCTGGAATTTCCTGATTTATTTTAATTCCAGAAATTAAATACTGCGTCAGCATGATGTCAGCATGACGTCAGCGGGTCAACACGGCTGTACAGGTCAAACCTGACGTGTGGGACCCACACGTCAGTGACAGGGGGGGTTAACAGGGTTATTTTAGTTTAATTAAATAGTTAGGGGGGGCACCGGGCCCACTGTCAGTGTCAGAGGGGGTTAGTCAACGGTGATTAGCACTAAGCTAATCACCTGACGGGCCGGCCCCACCTGGCAGGGCTCAGGCGACGGAGGCTCGTCGCCGGCGACCTCTGGACGCGGCGGAGTCCGCGCCACAGGCCACGGGGACGGCGTCGGAGAGCACCGGGGCGTAGCCCGGGCTCTCGCGCATCTGATGGAACAGGTGGGAGGAGCGGGGACGGCCGGAGCTCGCCGGAGCGAAGCTCGGGGCGGCGGCCGGAGTTCGGGCGCGAGCGGGTTCGGGCTGCGGGGCACGGGGAGGCCACCTGAGGGGCTCGGCGGCACCCTCGTGGCACCAGGGGCGCGAAGGGGGGCTCGGTTTGAGCGGAGGCAGCCCGAAACGGCGACGGCGACATGGACGGCGGCGAGGGGCTTCGGCCGTGGTGGGGAGCGGCGCTACGGCACGGGAACGGGAGGGAGAAGAGAGGGGAACGGCGGCGGAGCTCACCGCGATCACGCAGAGCAGCACAGCGGGGTCGGGGATGCCCGGTAGCTCCCGAATCACCGGCGAGGGTCCACGGCGGCCGGAGTCGAATTTGGCGTCGGCGATGGCTCCACGGGGCACTCCGGCTTGTGTGGCTCGGCGAGGAGGTAGCTGACGACGAGGCGGAGCTTCTGGGCACGACGGGGAGGCGAGGGGAGGCTGGTGGCCGTGGTGGTTCTCGTCGGCGGCGACGACAGCGCTTCGGGAGAGAGGGGGAGAGAGCAGGAGAAGAGGGGGAGGGCGAGGGAGAGTGAGGCGGTGCGGTCGGGGCTGCGTGGCGACGTGCAACCCATCCAGAGCGACGCGGAGGAAGCAGGAGGTGGAGGGAAGCAGGAGGTGGAGGCGCGGCGGTGCGCGCGCGTCGGCACGCGCCGTTCCCCTGTCGGGAAGGAAGACGACAGGGGAGGGGGCCAGGTGGGCTGGGCCACCTCCCGGCTGGGCCGGCCTGCTGCGGCTGGGCCGCACAGGGGAGGCCACAGGTAACCCCTCCTTCTTTTTATTTTTGTTTTCTATTTTTTTCTGACATTTGTTTTGATTTAATAAATATATTAAATCATTTAATTTTATTATGCCAATTTTGCAGGAGCTGGATATATTATTCCAGAGCTCTTTTTTTAATTGGCATAATTTTGGAACAATATTTCATATATATAGAAATATATTTCCAATGCAAATATTTATCGAATTAATCCAAATGGCCAAAATAAATGTCCATGAGCTCCTAAAAATATTGTTTTGATTTTTATCTCTGTCCAATATTTTCAGAGGGCAACATGAGCATTTTCTTGGACCCTTTTTGGAGAAATTTTTATTTGGGTCATTTTCAAAAATGATTCTGAGGGTTCCACCAATCCTCATTTCAAATTTAAATGAAATTTAAATATGATGCACACATAGCTAGCTAGCCTAGGTCATACCAGACTAGGGATGTGACAACTCGCCCCCACTTGAAAGAATCTCGTCCCGAGATTCAGGGGTCGA
>NW_025244864.1:0-2708 GCF_018294505.1 Triticum aestivum
GATTCAATGGTGATCAAAACATCAAGGACATGTTCATGTCAAAGTACTTTCATACTATCATCGTTGGTTCAACATCCACAACTGCACAACTTTATAGGTCATCACTTTACTAGACATATTTTTTACGTACTTCAAGTCTTTATTGAAAAATTTATTTAATTATTGTTTCACAGGGAGTGCATACATCCTAAGATTCCACAACTTGCGGTCCTCGGATATTCTGACAACTATGCGAATGTCTACACTTCAGAACTACGGTCTAAGTGGCTAGCATATTTCATGGATGGTGGATTTAGATTACCAAGTGTTGAAGCAATGCAGAGGGATGTACTTGAATGCGAGAAGGTAATGAAGCATTACTCCCGTGACGAATCACGTACACCGTGCACTGGACTTCTTCCTACTTGGTACAATGATAGATTATGTGAAGACATGGGATGCAACCCGAGAAGGAAGAATGGATTTTTTGCCGAATTATTTGAGGCCTATGGTCCCGATGATTATAGCGATCTTCACCCTAAGTAAGAGTACAAATTTAGCGATGATTTTTTGTACGGGGCTTAATTACTAGTCACTGCTTGCTCAACTCTGTGTATGATTTCTGTCTATACTATACTTCCAGTTGCCATATAATTACTAGTCACTGCTTGCTCAACTCTGTGAATTTTGTTAGGGTTTGTGTCATGTTCGAAAAGACGAGGCGGCGGTGGCTTCTTGAAGATGGAATAAGGTCCTCCCCGTCTAGCCCCCGTTCCAGTGATGTTTCAAGCGTGGTTGGAAGGCATGTAAAGGTTTGTCTCCGATGGATCTCGTGGGATCCGGTTGGCGTTTGTCTTCAGTGGATTCGACTGGATCCGGTCAACATTCGTCTACGTCCGTGTGTCTGCAGGTTGGATCCTTCCGATTTGCACTTCTCTTCATCGACGGCGGCTGTTGTTCTGTTGCGCTGGTCCTATGGGACCTTAGCACGACGACTTCCCGACTGTCTACTACAATAATGTTTGCCCGAATCCGACAAGGGAGGGGCGATAACGGCGGCACGCCTTCAGCTCGCTCCAGTGATTGTAGTCGTCGCTAGGAGGTTTACGGATCTAGATATAAATTTTACTTCTAGTATTCTATGTACTACCTTGACAGTTAATGAATAGATCGAAAATTTTCTCGTAAAAACAATAGTTTCCTTCGCTTCACTATTTACGATGGAGCAAACCTTACTTGCTGGCTCCTGTAATTAAATACCGGGCGACCGGGGACTGCATGCATCGCTTTCACTAGAGTTTTGTGAGGTATCCTTCGCTTTTTGTTTTTCTGCGGGTGAAGTATACTTCGCTTTCTCTCTGTCACCACCTACATAAACACTGCCCATCCCGCTTATAGCATCTCCAGCCGTGCCCTCAAGACGGCTTCCCCAGGTGATTTATTTGCGCCGGCGCCGAAAAAAGATCCAGCCGCGTCTCCTGGATGCCGAATTTCGTCGGGTCGGCCCGTTTTTGCGCCCGACGCTCGCGGGTCGAACCCGGCACACTGAGGGGCGCTCGGGGGCTCCGGCGCAAGGGAAAAGCATTCCTGGGGCCACATCGACAGGCAAAAAGTCAAGCCGCCTGCCCAGATTCGCCTCCTGCCCTCCCGTGCTCGGCCGCCACCCTGTGCCACCCTGCCGATCCCGGCGCCGACCACCGCCCGCCGCAGCTAGGTAGACCATCTCCCGCCGGGAAAAAGAAGGGGTTTCGCCGAGGCAGCCTCTTCGTTGCCGCCCCGGGCACCTTTTCCAGCGCTCCGGCCGCGCACAGGGCCTTTACGCCAGCGGGCTTGCGCCCACCTCGCCCACAAGGTGTTCGATGAATTGCTCGGCCCGGCGATGGTCAAAAGATCAAATGTGGGAGATCATCACTTGCTGTGTCATCTTGCACAACATGATCATTGAGAGCGAGCAGGAAAAGGCAGTGTTTGACACTGAACCATACCACAGGCAGGGTCCTCTTGCCCAAGTTGATCACCAACTACCGGCAAACTGGGCTGACTACCTCAATATGCGTCAGGAGATCCGAGACCCACAGGTGCATCAAGAACTGCAACACGATCTAGTGGAGCACCTATGGAGGCTCAAGGACGAGGCCGGAAGTGACATGTGATGAACTTGAGTTTTTATTTGTTAAACTATATAATTTATAGTGAACTATTTGATTTATGTGATGAAACATGCCGAACTATGTGACGAACTAATTGATTTCTATTTGTATGCGAAAATTCATGCCGAAACCCGCCGAACCGCGCCGAAGATGGCCCGATTCACGCAGTTATCGGGCCGTTTTTGGACATATTTGGGCCGAAAGCTGGGCTGAATTCGGCGCCTGGGGCGACCCGGGGGCGACGGCTGGGTGCCAAACTGCCCCCAGCGCCGAGTTTATCGCCGGCGCACCCCCAGGCCGCTCCTTTTCGGCGGCCTGGGGGGGCGAACGGCTGGAGATGCTCTTAGGCCTTGTTTGGTACTAGGGTTGTTCAGAGGATTGGTGGGGATAATCCCCACAGGGATTGGGTGAAACCCCAACCTTCATCCAATCCCTTTAAATCCCCATTTATCCGCAATCCACTAGGTAGGGGTAGTGTGTTGGGTATTGAGAAAAATGCATTAAAGCTTGGGGATTTGTGGGGATAAAATATGTCAAATATACTAGAACCAAATTGTGTTTTGGGATACGTGGGATTTA
>NW_025244865.1:0-2708 GCF_018294505.1 Triticum aestivum
GACTGAGCTACCTTCAGTCTATCTCGAATCAACTTAACCTTCTCTTCTGACTCTTTGATCAAATCCTGTCCAAACAACTGACGGTCTCCAACTTCATCCCACAACAACGGTGTCCTGCACCTCCTTCCATACAAAGCTTCGAAAGGTGCCATCTTCAGACTAGCCTGGTAGCTATTGTTGTATGAGAACTCTGCGTAAGGCAAATTATCATCCCAACTAGATCCATAATCTAGCACACAAGCTCTCAACATGTCCTCCAGAATCTGATTGACTCTCTCGGCCCGTCCACTGTCTGCGGATGAAAAGTTGTACTAAACTCTAGTCTTTTACCCAAAGTCTGGTGCAGCTGGTGCCAAAACTTTGAAGTCAACTGTGTTCCTCTATCTGATACGATGGTCCTCGGAACTCCATGCAGACATACGATCCTGGTCATATATATCTTGGCCAACTTCGCACTCGTATAGGTGGTTTTCACTGGGATAAAGTGCACTTTGGTAAAACGGTCCACTACTACCCAGATAGAATCATATCCCGACCGGGTCCTGGGCAATCCGGTGATGAAATCCATGCCAGGCTTATCCCACTTCCATTCGGGTATCGGCATAGGCTGCAGTAATCCTGCTGGCTTCTGATGTTCTGCCTACAACATTCATGTTTCCATTCTTGGGGCCACTGTGGTTAAGCGAACTTCCTCCATTGTGGGTATTGCCTCCATGGTTATGGGTGTATCCTCCCGAGTTCGGGGTAAAACGAGGCTTCTGCTGAGCTCCTGAATTGTACTTCCCTTGTCCATACTTCCTTTTGCGGCACTCAATCTGCTGCTGCTTCCCTTCAATCATATGAGCCTTATCTACCAACTCCTGGTACGTAGTTATTAAATGTTGCCACCATTAACTGCATACTCATCTCATCTTTTAGCTCTTGCATAAACTTCTCCTGCTTTGCGGCATCTGTGGCCACATCATCTGGGGCATAGCGGGCTAACTTGCTAAACTCATCCATGTACTGGCCCAGAGTACGGTTTCCCTGGCGTAAGTTGCGAAACTCACGCTTCTTCATGCTCATAGCTCCAGTTGAGACATGAGCAGTGCGGAATGCTTGCTGAAACTGCTCCCAAGTGACATTGGCTATAGGGAAAGTGGTCATGTAATTTTCCCACCATGAGGTTGCGGGTCCATCCAATTGATGTGCGGCAAAACGCACCTTCTCAGCATTTGTGCAACCTACGGTGGTCAACTCCCTTCCAATCCTGCGTAGCCAGTCATCAGCAACTACCGGCTCGGTGCTACTGGAAAACACCGGCGGATTCAACCTCAGAAAACGGGCTAAGTTGTCAACTGGAGGTGGTGGCGGTGGGTTGTTGTTTTTGTTGTCTTGGTTCTGGACTAGTAGCTACATCAAGGCATTCTGCTGTTGGATCAACTGGGTGAGCTCCGGTGGGAAGACAAATCCGGGGTCACGTCTCGGAGGCATCTGATGGGTTTAGAGGGGAGAGATTAGAATAGAATGAGGTCTAGTGAGAAAGCACTACCCATATGCACATGAGACAAACACATTCATATCACACCAAATCAATTCAAGCAAGGGCATACAATCGATCTAACTTTCGTTACAGTGCTCGGACTACTACTATATATATGGGGAAATACTATTGATCATATGGTGGTCTACTAGAAATTTTGATCGGTGGAAGACTCCATGATATGTCCTCCGGCTTCGTCTTCATAATCATCATCACTACTGTCGGGGTCGGAGTCAGTGTCGTCGATGATGATGTAGTCTTCAGAACGAATGTCATCGGGATGGTTGTCATCTCCTCCTGGTGCGGGGTCTCCCATGAATACTCCTAGCTTCCACGTCAGGTCGTCATTCTTCTCCACTAGTATTGCGATTTCCTCCTCGTATCCATCGCGTGTAGGCTTGAGTTCCTCTTCTAGCTCCATGTTCCTGGTCATCACCTTCTTCAGTTCTATCATGCTTGCACACATCTGGTTCTCCGGGCGACGAATGTGCTGGTTTAACTCCTGGATGAAAGCTGCAATGGACCTGTCCCTCCTTGTGTTGATCATCTCCCATTGCTCATCTCGGCGCCCACATATCTGGTAGATAGTGTCCTTAAGCTCTTTGTGATAAACTTCGCCAATGCGTCCCATGGCGATGTGGGATGCCATGCTCTTTCCTAGACTCCAGGTTGGTGCATCAAAGGAAAACTCTATGGGCTCAATGACTGGCGTGAATGTCCTTCCTGGAACTTGAACTCGAATCATCCAATGATCCTCTTCTGGTAAAGTGGCGGTGTAGGTCCCGGTGAAGCTTGGTATCCCGATGTTCAGGTACCTAGTGACTTCCTTCAAGTGTCGTCCAAAAGGTGTGTCTTCATACGGTTGTGCAAACTTGTTCCTTGAGTCTGCCATCCTATAGACGAGAAAATGGAGAGGAGTCAAAAATGAGTAGAGAAGAGTGACCTATGGCTCATCTTAGTGGTCATGTCCTACAATCAGCGTGTGCTCTGATACCATCTTGTAGTGATCCAACCTCAAACGGTCGAACCTCTGTGCTTAAGTGTCATTACTGGATCGGTAATGCTGACACACACAGTACTTGAAGGATTTATAACAGAGTGCAATCACACACTTATTACATCGAATGTCTCAAAAGAGAGCTTATTACAATAAATATGGCTTAAGGCCCTCTAAATAAGATAACAG
>NW_025244866.1:0-2708 GCF_018294505.1 Triticum aestivum
GGACCATTCCGGAACTCCTCGTGACGTCCGGGATCTCATCCGGGACTCCGAACAACTTTCGGGTTTCCGCATACTCATATCTCTACAACCCTAGCGTCACCGAACCTTAAGTGTGTAGACCATACGGGTTCGGGAGACATGCAGACATGACCGAGACGCCTCTCCGGTCAATAACCAACAGCGGGATCTGGATACCCATGTTGGCTCCCACATGTTCCACGATGATCTCATCGGATGAACCACGATGTCGAGGATTCAATCAATCCCGTATACAATTCCCTTTGTCAATCGGTATGTTACTTGCCCGAGATTCGATCGTCGGTATCCCAATACCTTGTTCAATCTCGTTACCGGCAAGTCTCTTTACTCGTACCGCAATGCATGATCCCGTGACTAACTCCTTAGTCACATTGAGCTCATTATGATGATGCATTACCGAGTGGGCCCAGAGATACCTCTCCGTCATACGGAGTGACAAATCCCAGTCTCGATCCGTGCCAACCCAACAGACACTTTCAGAGATACCCGTAGTGTACCTTTATAGTCACCCAGTTACGTTGTGACGTTTGGCACACCCAAAGTATTCCTACGGTATCCGGGAGTTGCACGATCTCATGGTCTAAGGAGAAGATACTTGACATTGGAAAAGCTCTAGCAAACGAACTACACGATCTTTGAGCTATGCTTAGGATTGGGTCTTGTCCATCACATCATTCTCCTAATGATGTGATCCCGTTATCAATGACATCCAATGTCCATAGTCAGGAAACCATGACTATCTGTTGATCAACGAGCTAGTCAACTAGAGGCTTACTAGGGACACGTTGTGGTCTATGTATTCACACATGCATTACGATTTCCGGATAACACAATTATAGCATGAACAATAGACAATTACCATGAACAAAGAAATATAATAATAACCATTTATTATTGCCTCTAGGGCATATTTCCAACAGTCTCCCACTTGCACTAGAGTCAATAATCTAGTTACATTGTGATGAATCGAACACCCATTGCGTCCTGGTGTTGATCATGTTTTGCTCTAGGGAGAGGTTTAGTCAACGGATCTGCTACATTCAGGTCCGTATGTACTTTACAAATATCTATGTCTCCATTTTGAACACTTTCATGAATGGAGTTGAAGCGACGCTTGATATGCCTGGTCTTCCTGTGAAACCTGGGCTCCTTCGCAAGGGCAATAGCTCCTGTGTTGTCACAGAAGAGAGTCATCGGGCCCGACGCATTGGGAATCACCCCTAGGTCGGTAATGAACTCCTTCATCCAGACTGCTTCCTGTGCTGCCTCCGAGGTTGCCATGTACTCCGCTTCACATGTAGATCCCGCCACGACGCTTTGCTTGCAACTGCACCAGCTTACTGCTCCTCCATTCAAAATATACACGTATCCGGTTTGTGACTTCGAGTCATCCAGATCTGTGTCGAAGCTAGCGTCGACGTAACCCTTTATGACGAGCTCTTCATCACCTCCATAAACGAGAAACATATCCTTAGTCCTCTTCAGGTACTTCAGGATATTCTTGACCGCTGTCTAGTGTTCCATGCCGGGATTACTTTGGTACCTTCCTACCAAACTTACGGCAAGGTTTACATCAGGTCTGGTACACAGCATGGCATACATAATACACCCTATGGCCGAGGCATAGGGGATGAAACTCATATTTTCTCTATCTTCTGCCGTGGTCAGGCATTGAGCCGTGCTCAATTGCACACCTTGCAATACAGGCAAGAACCCCTTCTTGGACTGATCCATATTGAACTTCTTCAATATCTTGTCAAGGTACGTACTCTGTGAAACACCAATGAGGCGTCTTGATCTATCTCTATAGATCTTGATGCCTAATATATAAGCAGCTTCTCCAAGGTCCTTCATTGAAAAACACTTATTCAAATAGGCCTTTATACTTTCCAAGAATTCTATATCATTTCCCATCAATAGTATGTCATCCACATATAATATGAGAAATGCTACAGAGCTCCCACTCACTTTCTTGTAAACACAGGCTTCTCCATAAGTCTGTGTAAACCCAAACGCTTTGATCATCTCATCAAAGCGAATGTTCCAACTCCGAGATGCTTGCACCAGCCCATAAATTGAGCGCTGGAGCTTGCATACTTTGTTAGCATTCTTAGGATCGACAAAACCTTCCGGCTGCATCATATACAATTCTTCCTTAAGGAAGCCATTAAGGAATGCCGTTTTGACGTCCATCTGCCATATCTCATAATCATAGTATGCGGCAATTGCTAACATGATTCGGACGGACTTCAGCTTCGCTACGGGTGAGAAAGTCTCATCGTAGTCAACCCCTTGAACTTGTCGATAACCCTTAGCGACAAGTCGAGCCTTATAGATGGTCACATTACCATCCGCGTCTGTCTTTTTCTTAAAGATCCATTTGTTTTCTATGGCTCGCCGATCATCGGGCAAGTCAGTTAAAGTCCATACTTCGTTTTCATACATGGATCCTATCTCGGATTTCATGGCTTCTAGCCATTTGTCGGAATCCGGGCCCGCCATCGCTTCTTCATAGTTCGAAGGTTCACCGTTGTCTAACAACATGATTTCCAGGACAGGGTTGCCGTACCACTCTGGTGCGGAACGTGTCCTTGTGGACCTACGAAGTTCAGTAGTAACTTGATCCGAAGCTTCATGATCATCATCATTAACTTCCTCCCCAGTCGGTG
>NW_025244867.1:0-2708 GCF_018294505.1 Triticum aestivum
AAACAGACCCTCGTGGTCAGGTTGATCGTGCTCCGGCGTGGTCAATAACCTCTCGGAGTTGGTTTAGCGATTGCTAAGGCGCGACGTCCTCGCACGTTCGTAGTCGGATCGTCAAAGTCGACTTCCACCAAAGCGAAATCCATCATCTCATCGAAAGACGGGACACCTTTGCCTCTATCAGTAGATATGTTCCTGATATATATCTTGCTTGGGAGTTAGAAACTGAACAACGTTTTACATGTTTACAATATCCCGAGGAGAGACGGGTTGCTGCTGCTGTTTGTGCTTTCACTAGTTTTGCATGTGTCTGGTGGTCTGAACATTGTAGATTATATCCTATTCCAACTACTTGGGCTGCTTTGAAAACTTCTATGCGTACGCGTTGGGTTCCACCATATTATCAACGTGAATTGCTTCAAAAATTGCAGCGTTTAAGACAAGGAAAAAATTCTATAGAAGAATATTATCAGGAATTACAAACTGGCATGATTCGATGTGGTATTGTTGAGGAGAATGAAGCTATGCTTGCACGTTTTCTGGGTGGATTAAATAGAGAGATTCAGACCATTCTAGACTATAAGGAGTATACTAATATCACTCGTTTATTCCATCTTGCTTGTAAAGCTGAACGTGAAGTGCAGGATCGACAAGCATTGGCGCGAACTAACTTTTCTGCAGGCCGACCTTCATCATGGACACCGCGTGCATCTTCTACTTCAACTGCACCAGCACCTCAATCAGGTGCCTCCTATAGCCATGATACAAGAAAACATGAACAACAACCATTATCTGCCAAGAGCGCACCTGTCGGGCCTGCACAGAGTTCTTTTTCTTCCAGGGCATCAACAGGGCACACAAGTGATATTATTTGTCGTCGTTGTAAGGGAGGAGGTCATTATGCGAGAGAATGCAAATCTCCGCGTATGATGATTGCTACCGAGGGTGGTGGATATGAGTCCGCTAGTGACTATGATGAGGAGACTTTGGCTCTTATTACACGTGAAGAACATGGTGGAGATGATTCTGATCATGAGACGCAATACATGGCTCCTGAAGACGCTGACATGTATGAATGTTTAGTTGCTCAACGTGTTTTGAGTGTGCAGGTCACACAAGCTGAGCAAAATCAGAGGCACAATTTGTTCCATACCAAGGGAGTTGTGAAGGAACGTTCTGTGCGCGTCATAATAGACGGAGGGAGCTGCAACAACTTGGCTAGCATGGAGATGGTGGAGAAGCTTTCTCTCACCACAAGACCACATCCACATCCTTACTACATCCAATGGTTCAACAACAGTGGCAAGGTTAAGGTAACACGTACTATTCGTGTGCATTTTAGTATCTCTACATATGCTGATTATGTTGATTGTGATGTGGTACCTATGCAAGCATGTTCCTTATTACTTGGTAGACCATGGCAATTTGATAAAAATTCTGTACACCATGGTAGAAAAAATCACTATACTCTTGTTCATAAGGATAAAAATATTACTTTGCTTCCTATGACTCCTGATTCCATTTTGAAAGATGATATTAATAGAGCTAATAAAGCAAAACAGGAGAAGAATAAGAGTGAAAATCAGATTGTGGCAAAAGAATTTGAGCAAAAAATGAAGCCTAATAATAAACCATCTAGTGTTGCTTCTGAAATTAAATTGAAAAGTGCATGTTTATTTGCCACCAAATCTGATATTGATGAGCTAGATTTCAGCAAATCTGTTTGCTATGCTTTTGTGTGCAAAGAGGCATTATTTTCATTCGAAGACGTGCCTTCCTCTTTGCCTCCTGCTGTCACTAACATTTTGCAGGAGTTCGCTGACGTTTTTCCACAAGATGTGCCACTGGTATTACCGCCTATTCGAGGGATTGAGCATCAGATTGACTTAATTCCCGGTGCTTCACTGCCAAATCGTGCACCATACCGTACCAATCCAGAGGAGACGAAGGAGATTATGCGTCAAGTACAAGAGCTTCTCGACAAAGGTTATATACGCGAATCCCTTAGTCCTTGTGATGTTCCTATTATTCTAGTGCCGAAAAAGGATGGTACATCACGTATGTGTGTTGATTCTAGAGGCATTAATAATATTACTATTCGTTATCGTCATCCTATTCCTAGGCTAGATGATATGCTTGATGAATTGAGTGGCTCTACAATATTCTCCAAAGTTGATTTGCGTAGTGGTTACCATCAAATTCGTATGAAATTGGGAGATGAATGGAAAACAACATTTAAAACTAAGTTTGGATTATATGAGTGGTTAGTCATGCCTTTTGGGTTAACTAATGCACCTAGTACTTTCATGAGATTAATGAATGAAGTTTTACGTGCTTTCATTGGACGATTTGTGGTAGTTTACTTTGATGACATATTGATTTATAGCAGATCTTTGGAAGAACATTTGGAACATTTACGTGCTGTTTTTATTGCTCTACGTGATGCACGTTTGTTTGGTAACCTTGGGAAGTGCACCTTTTGCACCGACCGAGTATCTTTTCTTGGCTATGTTGTTACTCCACAGGGAATTGAAGTTGATAAAGCCAAGATTGAAGCTATTGAGAGTTGGCCGCAGCCCAAAACGGTCACACAAGTGAGGAGTTTTCTTGGCCTCGCTGGATTCATTAGGCGTTTTGTGAGAGATTTCAGCACCATTGCTGCACCTCTCAATGAGCTTACAAAGAAAGATGTGCCTTTTCTTTGGGGTACC
>NW_025244868.1:0-2708 GCF_018294505.1 Triticum aestivum
ATTCTTTTTAGTTCATTCTTTTTAGTTAATATTTTAGTTGATTCTTTTTAACAAATAAATACTTTGATAATTTTAGTTAATATTATTTTGATTCTTTTTAGTTGATTCTTTTTTCTACTGAAGAATATTATATTTAATTGATCTTTTTACTTCATTCTTTTTGCTATTAGAGTTTTATAAAAGCTTTTTAGTTCATTTTTTTCCTATTAGTTCATTCTTTGAACTAAATGGCCCTAAAATTGAAGAGCTCTACAAATGAACTCTGAAAAGGTTGAATGTTGGCTTGGTATCATCATTTCACCCACATAGAGCATGTGCTAAAAAGTTGAGAGGGTTACGAGAAAAATTGGATGCACTTCGTGTACAAAATGGACAATCTCTCTCGAAGTATCACAGTTTCGGACAATAACTCATCTGTTACAAAGGCATTTCATTTTTTTAAACTTATTTAAACTCCAGACTTTTTGTGCGTTCAACATGCACCATTCAAAGCCAGATCATCAATTTTCAACCCTTTCTGACTTCATTTGGTATTTTTTCATGCATTTACTGATTTTTTAGCTAAATGACCCTGAAATTAAAAAGCCCTACAATTGAACTCTAAAAGGTTGAAAGTTGGCATGGTATCATCATTTCACCCACATAGCACGTGCTTAAAAGTTGAGTGGGTTACCGAAAAAACTGGATGCACTTCGTGTACAAAATGGACAATCTATTTCGAAGTATGAGGGTTTTGGACGAAAACTCATCTACTACAAAAGGTATTTCATTTTTATTAGCGTAATCAAAGCCATCATCAGAGTCATCATCAGAATAGTTCTGGAGAGAAAGTATTCACTCTTTCTTCGCGTGTGTCCCTTGCTTATTGTGCCGTAACCATGAATAATCTTCATCGTTTAATAGGTGCTTGGGTTAGCCTTGACTTTGAAGGGAGGAATTTCATGAAATTTTTCATAATGTTCAGACATGTCTGTCTTGCCCTCCACTCCCAGATGTCACTTTTCCCTGAAAGAACTATGTGGCGCTTTGGCTCATCGTATGATGTATTCGCTTCCTTATCTTTTCTTTTTCTCGGTTTGGTAGACATGTCCTTCACATAGAAAACCTTCGCCACATCATTGGCTAGGACGAATGCTTCGTCTGGGTACCCAAGATTGTCCAAATCCACTGCTGTCATTCCGTACTATGGGTCTACCTGTACCCCGCCTCCTGGCAGATTGACCATTTGTACCGAAACAAAGGGACCTTAAAATCATGTCCATAGTCATGATAGATCGGTGGTTGGAACAATTGCAAAGGAGTTTCAAGACATGAAAGGGAACAGAGAAGTTAGAGTTTGCAAAGTAGATAGAAGGGACGATACATTTGATCATAGTCTTGCCCAGTTGGGGCGTAGAGAGTTGCGTGGTGGGGTTATGCAAGGCACAGTGCCAACCTGCATGTTGAGCGAGGCCTTGCACGATTGTACGAACTATGTTTTCTCTACTTAATTAATACAACTCTCTATTTAAAAAAAAACGCCTGAGGTGGGCGATTCATGATTTTCAGCTTGTCAAGACATGTTACTTTGTCAAAAAATACCACTTGATCTAAGCTATGGAGATCACCCTTTCCCATAATTATAAATTCTACGGCATCATTTTGAGTGCATAGACTCTAGCAACATTATATTTTCTATCGTGACAGAACATGGACTTTTGATCCAGGAGATTGGAATCACTGGTAAGAATTCTGAACAGTCGCATATCTCAAACAATATTGTTCGAGAAAGCGGTATGCAACAAAAAGATACATTTGTCCGATTAATTAAGTACACTAATAGTAATATTCACACATGATTAATTTAGACATTTTTGTCTGAATAAATTATTATTCCGTCCTACAAACCATCACCACATGATCGATGGAATACAAACATATTGTCCATGCTGACCGCTGGGCTCAACAATCATACTCCATCGTATATTCTTCTTCATCACTCAAGTAAGCAAGATCATTAGCATGTGAATATTATGTTGATTCCACTCTTATGTGGTGGGACATAGGAGATAACTATCACATGAGAGGATATGGATTAGTAGAACAACAGGAGCAAAATAAATACACAACATTTAAAAAGTGTCGACCCTGTGCCCGAACATCGTCGCTGAAATCATCTCATCGTTATACGCACACGATGCATCCATGACCTGCACCAAGGGACATGCCCTGTGGACTCGATGATGATAATGATGACAGTGAGATCGAGAAATCATGGCCGTCAGCCCACACTTAGGCAGAAATGGATGGTTTCAATTCTTTTCTGTTATAATTGGAAAAAAATGATAGGCAGGAGTGTTCTTCTAGATTAGCCAATCGATAGCAAGGTTTTACGCCTTGGACAATATCTAGCAACTGGCTCGGCATTGATGTCAATGCGTTCATTACCTATGACCTCTGGATGCCATAATAAGTGCACCATAGTGAGACTCGTACACCTTTTTCTCGCTAGCCGGACATAACTAACATTTTTCAAGATTAGCCGTTCGATAGCCGGACACAACTAACATTTTTTGTAAGAATGACTTCACTATGGATAATTGAGTTTGGTTGGTGTTATAATTTGCGCTCTCATATATGAAAATTTGCCGTAGCGCCCATAAATCATCCTTAACAAGAAAAAATATGAAAATTCTTAAGAAATTAAACAATGGATTTGTGTAAAAAAA
>NW_025244869.1:0-2707 GCF_018294505.1 Triticum aestivum
TGCTTAAAGCATCTGCAATGACATTTGCTTTGCCTGGAGTATATTCAATACTCGGATTGTACTCTTGAATCATTTCGACCCATCGAGTCTGCCTGAGGTTGAGGTTGGGCTGAGTGAAGATGTACTTGAGACTCTTGTGATCGGTGAAAATGTCCACTTGTCTTCCCAACAAGAGATGTCTCCACGTTATTAATGCATGGACAACTGCCGCCAACTCAAGATCGTGAGTGGGGTAGTTCTTCTCATTGGGCTTCAACTGACGAGAGGTATAGGCCACAACTTTCTTCTCTTGCATTAACACAGCACCGAGACCTTGGAGAGAAGCATCACAGAAAACTTCAAATGGCTTGGATTCATCAGGAGGAGTTAAGACAGGAGCGGTGACGAGTTTCTCTTTGAGAGTGTTGAAAGCAACGTCACAGTCAGGAGACCAGACATACTTCACATGCTTCTGGAGGAGGTTGGAAAGAGGCTTTGTGTAACACCCACGATGCGGCTATATCTCCCACGTGTCAAAGCACGACTTAGAGGCATAACCGCATTGTGGTTTTGTCGCAAGAAGGGTCATCTTCACACAATCCCATGTAATGAACAAGACTGGGATAAAGAGTTGGCTTACAAACGCCACTTCACACAATACATAAATAAATTCATACATCATTCAAGATACACACATAGGTCCGACTACGGAACCAAAAGAAAAGAAGACAACCCAACTGCTAGATCCCTCATCGTCCCAACTGGGCTCCACTACTGATCAACCAGAAAAGAACAACACAACGAAAAAGATCTTCATCGAGCTCCCACTTGAGCTCAGTAGCGTCACCTGCACTGGTCTCATCGGCACCTGCAACTGTTTTGGAAGTATCTGTGAGACACGAGGACTCAGCAATCTCACACCCGCGAGATCAAGACTATTTAAGCTAAAAGGAAAGGATGGTGTAATGAGGTGGAGCTGCAGCAAGCACTAGCATATATGGTGGCTAACATACGCAAATGAGAGCGAGAAGAGAAGCAACGGAACGGTCGTGTTCTAGCAATGATCAAGAAGTGATCCTGAACTCCTACTTACGTCAAATATAACACAAGAACCGTGTTCACTTCCCGGACTCCGCCGAGAAGAGACCATCACGGCTACACACGCGGTTGATGCATTTTAAATAAGGTCAAGTGTCAAGTTCTCTACAACCGGACATTAACAAATTCCCATCTGCCACATAACCGCGGGCACGGCTCTCGAAAGTTTATACCCTGCAGGGGTGTCCCAACTTAGCCCATCATAAGCTCTCACGGTCAACGAAGGATAGACCTTCTCCCAGGAAGACCCGATCAGTCTCGGAATCCCGGTTTACAAGACATTTCGACAATGGTAAAACAAGACCAGCAAAGCCACCCGAATGTGCCGACAAATCCCGATAGGAGCTGCACATATCTCGTTCTCAGGGCACACCGGATTGTCCAAGCTTCCGGTAGGCCAGCCCAGAGTTGCCCCTGGTGGCCACCGGCGACTGACAGGTTGGACCAACACTCAGAGGAGCACTGGCCCGGGGGTTTAAAATAAAGATGACCCTTGAGTCTGCAGAACCCAAGGGAAAAAGGCTTAGGTAGGCAAATGGTAAAACCAAGGTTGGGCCTTGCTGGAGAAGTTTTATTGAAGGCGAACTGTCAAGGGGGTCCCATAAATCACCCAACCGCGTAAGGACGCAAAAATCAAGGAACATAACACCGGTATGACGGAAACTAGGGCGGCAAGAGTGGAACAAAATACCAGGCATAAGGCCGAGCCTTCCACCCTTTACCAAATATATAGATGCATTAATTAAATAAGAGATATTGTGATATCCCAACATAAACATAATCCAACATGGAGCAATCTTCATCTTCACCTGCAACTAACACGCTATAAGAGGGGCTGAGCAAAAGCGGTAACATAGCCAAACAATGGTTTGCTAGGAAGGGTGACAAAGGTTAGAGGTTCATGACAACTTGGGAGGCTTGAAAAGCAAGTGGTAGGTAGCGCGGCATAGCAATAGAGCGAACATCTAGCAAGCAAAGATAGAAGTGATTTCGAGGGTATGGTCATCTTGCCTGAAATCCCGCAAAGAAGAAGAACGAGTCCATGAAGAAGACAAGCGGACGTAGTCGAACGAATCCTCACAACTCCGGAACGAAACCGAAGCTAACGAGAGAAGCAATCCGGAAAGAAACAAACAACATAGTAAACAACCACCACATAAACATGGCATGATGCACAATCAAGTATGATGCATGTCCGGTTTAAATATGCATGGCATGGCAAAGTGCAACAAACAATACTACAAGTTAAGTGGAGCTCAATATGCAACGAGTTGCATATTGAAGAAACACCACATTTAATTATTTAGTTCTCTCTCGTTTATGGACCCAACAATATTAAATGTTATTAACCATGGCAAGAGGTGAAGCATACGGAAACTACCTATTTAGGCAAGTTTAAATGAGGCCGGAACAACAAACAATAATTCCGGAAAATCCTCATGTCATTTAGCAATTTAAATGCAAACAATATTTTAAACATTTAAATGTTGTTATCATGATGCGAATGACATATGCAAGTTTAAGCAATTTTTATAAAACGTGGACAAGAGCATGTTATGAAGCATTTGTTACCGTGGTGGAACGAAAAAGGGTGCCACGGCAACGAATCCGAAAATGATGCCACGGCAAC
>NW_025244870.1:0-2707 GCF_018294505.1 Triticum aestivum
AAAAGTCTGGAGTTGTAATAAGTTTAAAAAAATGAAATGCCTTTTGTAACAAATGAGTTTAATTTCGTCAGAAACCCGAATACTTCGAAAGAGATTGTCCAGTTTGTAAACGAAGTGCATCCAGTTTTTGTCGTAACCCTCTCTACTTTTTTGAACATGATATGTGGGTGAAATGATGATACCATGCCAAGTTTCAACTTTTTCAGAGTTCATTTGTAGTGCTTTTCAATTTCCAGGTCATTTAGTTCTCAAAACAAATCATTAAATGCATGAAAAATAGCAAATGAAGGCATAAACGGTTGAAAGTTGATGGCGTCGCTTTGAATGGTGCATACTGAACACAAAAGATATAAGAGCATTTAGATCATGATCTTATATTTCTTTACAGTCTAAATTGTCAATATGATCTCTTATACATCAAAAATACTTTGATCATTAATGATCTTTGTGTGTATAATCTGAATTGTCAATATGAGTCATCAACGATTTATAAACCGATGAAGACTCATATTGCGGTCGCAAATTCTACACATAGAGTTCAATGAAGACCAAGTGCTTGTGATAGTTTGAGAAATAACATATTTAAGGTTGTAAAAGGCTTGTTAGGGGAGCGAGGTGGGACTAAAAACAGCTTGCCATAACTTCATTAGTACCGGTTCGTGGTACGAACCGGCACTAAATGGTGATGGTGGGGCCATAGCCTGACCGCAGGCTGACACAGCCTCTTTAGTACCGGTTCGTGGTATGAACCGGTACTATTGATCGCCGCCACGAACCGGCACTAATGTACACATTAGTGCCGGCTCTAATTCAAACCGGCACTAATGTGCTTCACGTTTGACCCTTTTTCTACTAGTGCTATTTCATTCTTCTTATCTTCACTTTGAACCTTATCGGTTGTTTGCATTTTAAAATCGGAAACTCATGCTTGTCGTAATGAACTTATAAGTTTGCGAAGCGGATGGCATCGATTGTGGCCTTACATGCTATGTTCTCAGCAGTGGATCTCATGGTTGTGAATGTTATGCTTATGAACAATATGGTTATGTTTGGTGTAAATTTGTTCGATATGTGCAACTTTGTTGGATGTATGCATGTTGAACTCTGTGGAGCTACTATACATATGGTTGGATATCTATGCATGTTGAGTTTGGTGGAGCTATATTGCTGGATATATTGTTGTTTCAATTGCAAGGCTGTTACAGCAAACCAACAAAGGAAAGCAGATTGGCATATAAGCCGAGTGCAGTAATTGACTTACCCACTATAAGTCAGTCTGCCTAGGTAAAAGCACTCGACGTATATTATATAAGCCGTGTCTCCCAGCCAATGTGCCCGGCTTATATTATTTAAGCCGGTCGCCTAGTTCAAGCACTCGACTTACAAAATCGTAAGCCATGTAGCCCAGAAACAGTACCTGGCTTGGCATATAAGCCGAGTGTAGTAATGGGCTTACCCACTATAAGCCGGGCTGCCCAGGTAAAAGCACTCGACGTATATTATATAAGCTGTGTCTCTGAGCCAATGCGCTCGGCTTATATTATACGTATAACTCGGTCACCTATTTCAAGCACTCGACTTACAAAATCGTAAGCCATATGGCCCAGAAAAAGTACTCGTCTTATAGAAGCCAAAGAACTAAATGACATGTGCTGGTTTATATAAAAGCCGAGTGCGGTAGCTAAAGACTCATTTTATATTGGACATGTGGTAGCAGTTGGGAGCCCCACCGTGTCGGCAAACACAATGAGAGGGCACTCGGCTTACATAATAAGCCATGTGCGTCCTAAGACACATGGCGCACCCAGGCCTCACAGTTTCCCATGTAAACTGTGTGGTAGATAGGTACACGACATTCTTCCCTCCTCCGGCTTACATTTAAGCCGTGAACCATGGGAGACACATGGCTGACACCACTGTCACGGCTTACCAGTAAACCATGTGGCTGTCTATGCACATGTCTTAAAGTGACACTCGGCTTACAGGTGTGCCATGTGGCATCTTCGTTAGGTTCTGTCGGCTGTGATACCACTTGTTTTCGCCGGGTGCCACAATTTTGCACTTGGCTTACATATAAGCCGACTACCCGATAACTGACACTCGGCTTACAACCCCTAATCCAATACAAATTAAGGCGATCAAGTACACTCAACCGAGTGTAACACTCAGCTTACACTTCGCCATGGTTAAAATGCTCTTCGCTGAGTATGTTTCATACCCGGCATTTATTTTTCCTATCATGATACATACCCGGTTATTTTGCGGGCGATGGATCCTTGTAAGCACCAGGCTAGACAAAATCAAAAGTATCTTTGACTGCCGTAGGACTATGGGAAGAAAATTCCGTTAAATCTACATCAGCATGCAAATCTGAATCATACTTTATGAGTTCAGCAAAACAACCATTTATGAGATGAAATTGACAAATGAAATTCTGACAAACACAATCTGTAAGCCCAAAGATGAGCTAACCACAGCTTTGTTATTGGCAACAGAAAAACGAAATTATGGCTTAACATGAGGACTTTAAAACCCACACTACAACCTCCAATGCTACATTGCAAAGCAAGACCCATAGATTCCCATTAAAGCAACGAAGCAGAAGAAATGAGGCCAGCAAATAAAAAAAAATTGGAGTCTCGAGAAGGTTATAATTGTACACTTGATCCAACCCAACGACTCATGTAGTCAACGAGGGCAATACCAC
>NW_025244871.1:0-2707 GCF_018294505.1 Triticum aestivum
TGAAAGTAAATACATAAAAGTAAAAGATAGGCCCTTCGTAGAGGGAAGAAGAGGTTGCCATGTGCTTATTTGTTTGTACGTTCAACCCCTTAGTGTAAAAGAATGTCACGTTATATTGCCCCTTGTGATAGCAACCTTTATTATGCAGTTTGTCGCTTTTATTCTTCTCCATCACAAGTTCGTACAACGCTCAATTTTCTCATACACTAAATGATCTAACACTTTTAGAAGCAATTTTTATTGCCTTATTGCACTGATGACAACCTACTTGAAGGATATTACTCAATCCATAGGTAGGTAAGGTGGACTCTCGAAAATAAGATTTGGGTTTAAGGGTTTTTGGATGCACAAGTAGTATCTCCACTTGGTGCGGAATTTTTGGCTAGCAAAGATAGGGGGCAAGCACCACACGTTGAAGGATCTATGACAATATAACTTCTATGTGAATATGAACAAACATAAATCATTACATTGTCTTCCTTGTCCAACGTCAACAATTTTGGCACATAATATTTTGATGGGGGGCTCACAATCACAAAATATTTCCAAGATAGTGTATTTGCATGTGAAAGTTCTCTTCCTTCTACTAATCATTCATGAATTTCTTGTATGACCAATATTGTGATTGTCAAGCTTCAAAAGCTTGCACTTTCTAAACCCAATGTGAAGCCACCAATAGGCATGATATGAACATGTAATTTCAACTTCATGATATTCAATTCATTCTACAATTTAGTCATAGGTTATAAGTGAAGCACAAGAGTAAATGACAAGCTACTCCAAAAAGATATAAGTGAAGATCAAGTGAGTAGTTATGTAAATGGGTAGCTATTTGAGGACTCTCCCTTATTTAAAAACTTTCAGATCTAAGTAATTTATTAAAACAACAAGCAAAAACAAAATAAAATGACATTCGAAGAATAGCACACATCATGTGAAGAAGCAAAAACTTAGGCTCAACTGATACTAACCGATAATTGTTGAAGATGAAAGGTGGGATGCCTACCGGGGCATCTGCAAGCTTAGATGCTTGAGACTTCTTGAAATATTATCTTGGGGTGCCTTGGGCATCCCCAAGCTTGAGATTTTGTGTCTCCTTAATTCCTTTTGTATCATGGTTTCCCTAAATCTTAAAAACTTCATCCACACAAAACTCAACAAGAACTCATGAGATAAGTTAGTATAAACCAATGCAAAAACCTTATCAATCTCTACTGTAGAAAATCAAAAAAATATTATTAAACATTGCATACTAAATGCCTCTGCATATTTAATACTCCTATCCTCAAATAGAATCATTAAACAAGCAAACATATGGAAACAATGCAAATATAACAGCCATCTGCCAAAATAGTATAGTATGTAAAGAATGCAAGAGTATCAATACTTCTTAAACTCCAAAGATTATGAAAATCTACTGAACTATACAGAATTTATCAGAGCTTATTGTGCAAAAACTTTCAACATTTTGTCACATTCTGACTTTTCTAGGGAATTTTTGCAACAGCGGTAAACTTTATGTTTTCAAACAGCAACAAGTAGACTTTTAAAATAAGCATGACAAAGGCTATACTTGACATTTTTATTGAAATGAAAGATGCAAAACATTATTCTAAATAACAACAAGCTAATCCTAACAAAATAAAATGACGCTCCAAGTAAAACTCATGTCATGTGATGAATGAAAATATAGCTCCAAGTGAGGTTACCGATAATGTTGGAGACGAAAGAGGGGATGCCTTCCGGGGCATCCCCAAGCTTAGTTGCTTGGATCTTCCTTGGATATTAACTTGGGGTGCCTTGGGCATCCCCAAGCTTAGGGTCTTCTTGCTCCTTATTCTCCTTGTATTGTCATCTCACCCAAAGGTTGAAAACTTCAATCACACAAAACTTAACGGAACTTTGTGAGATAGGTTAGTATGATAAAGAGTAAGCCATTTCACTTTGGTACTGTCAAAGACAAGATTCATAATTTTTTTCCACACAATACCTACTGTAGCATATCATTTACACAATTTATATTGAGAAATATAAGCCACTGAAACGAGGAAACAAGCAAACTATGCATTGAAAACAGAATCTAACAAAAACAGAACAATCTAAAGTAATATGTACTCCAACCATACTTCTGCTACTCCAGAAATTCTGAAAAATTAGGAAAACATAGATATTTTGTATATCTATCACCTGTAAAGTATTCAGATCAAAATCAAATTCCAGTGAATTTTCAAAATTCCTGGACTGAGCGCAAAAGTTTCTATTTTTGCACAGATTCAAGTCAACTATCATCCACACTACCCCAAAGGCTTTACTTGGCACTTTATTGAAACAAAAGCAATAAAACATGATTACCATAGTAGCCTAATCATGTGAACACACAAAAACAGTAGGGGTAAATGTTGGGTTGTCTCCCAACAAGCGCTTTTCTTCAATGCCTTTTAAGCTAGGCATGATGATTTCAATGATGCTCACATAAAAGTAAAGAATTGAAACACGAAGAGAGCATCATGAAGCATATGACTAGCACATTTAAGCCTAACCCACTCCCTATGCATAGGGATTTTGTGATAAAACAACCTATGAGAGCAATAATCAACTAGCATAGGAAGGCAAAACAAGTGCAACTTCAAAAATTTCAACACATAGAGAGGAAACTTGATATTATTGCAATATGTAAATGCATATGTTCCTCTCACATAATAATTTT
>NW_025244872.1:0-1758 GCF_018294505.1 Triticum aestivum
GCACCCCAATTCCCATGGCTATGAAACATGTCATGTGAACCCAACGTCAACATTGTCAAGTCCTTTGTCGTCATCAACACCCATTGCATATGATTCCTCTCAGACTTCGTTGGAGTCGGTGTGCCATCAACCTCAACAAAGAAATGTTCGCCATGTCAACCTTCACAATATTAAGGTCGGCAAAGTCCGTATCCAATTCCCCAAGAGTGTCGACAACAATCATCCAGATCGCCTTTTTCATATCAGCAAGGGCGGTATAAGAATTCATACTACGGTGACTAGCAACCCTTCAACAGTTGTTGCCTTCATCAGGTTCATCTGGAAAAAGTATCTTAATCATGCCAAGTGGCGTGTTGTTGGCCTTGACTGTGAATACACTAGATATGTTCACAGCAAAGAGCGTAAGAAGCTTCCACTTGAGCAACAAGTTGTTCTCTCTAATCAAGAGCCACAACGTGCTGCTGTCTTGCAGCTTTGTGTGGGCAAGAATTGCCTAATTTACCATCTATACCAGGCTCATGCCAAGAGTTTTATCCCTCCACTTCTGCGCAATTTTCTTGACAATGACACAGTCGAATTCGCGGGTGCGGCCGACAATGACATAGAAAAACTCAAGTTCTATAACTTGGGTATCAGAAAATCTGTTGATGTGCAGGGACTGGGTATCAAGGTTCCTAACCAAAAAGCAGGGAATTTGGCTTCATTGGAGAAGCTAGCAAAGAAGGTTGCAAACATAAGTCTTAACAAGGACAAAAGCATCACTGTCAGTCAGTGGGAAAAGTCCAACCTGGATCATGCCCAGATCAAGTATGCATGCTTGGATGCCTATGCGAGCTTCGAGGTTTACAGGCGACATTCCAACATAACCGGTTATCTTAGAGCTCGTTGAAAGGTTTGTTCATAGGTGAAATATGTAAGAAAAAGGTTGTTCAGTCTTTATCAAAGAAAAGGATGTACATGACCATTGTTTCTTTATATTATGGCTATGACTATTTCACTAGGTGCATTTTTTAATATGATGATGCAGGGAATAAAATGTTCTTGTATCATCATAATTTTGTTCTCACAGAAGACAAGTGAATTTGAAGGGAAATGACATATATTTTGCATTAATGCTCGCAATACAAATGCTGCAACATTATTTAAAGAAAATTGTGACTCACAAAAACAAAATCACTCCATACCCTCACGAGTCTAAACTGGGGCACCCAAAAAAAATGCACTCCAATAAACTTACGAGTCTAAACTGTGATAGAAAAAATATCACTCCATACCCTTACGAGTCTAAACTGGGGCACCCAAAAAAAACTCCAATAAACTTACGAGTCTAAACTGTGATAGAAAGAAAAATATACTCCAATACCTCACGAGTATAAACTGTGGTATAAAACATATATTACTCCTATAACTTACGAGTATAAGATGTGACTTAAAAGAAACATATACTCCATACCCTCAAGAGTATAAACTGGGGCACACAAAGGAAAATACTCCAATACCTCACGAGTATAAACTGTGGCATTAAAACAAATATACTCCAACAACTTATGAGTTTAAACTGTGATGAAAAAAAATCATCAAACATACTCCATACCCTCATGAGTCTAAACTGGGGCACAAAAAATTACTCCAACAACTTACGAGTATAAACTGCGATGCAAAGAAAAGAAATCATCAAGCATACTCCATACCCTCAAGAGTATAAACTGTGGCACACCACAAAAAAAATAAAGACTCCCACGACTTACGAGTATAAAC
>NW_025244872.1:1768-2707 GCF_018294505.1 Triticum aestivum
AATCTGTGATGCAGAAAAAAAATCAAACATACTCCATACCCTCATGAGTATAAACTGGGGCACAAAAAAAACTCCAACGACTTACGAGTATAAACTGTGATGAAAAAAATCACCAAAATAAATATATATAAAACCCCATACCCTCATGAGTATAAACCGGGGCACGAAAAAACCTCCAATGACTTACGAGTATAAACTGTGATGAAAAAAAATCACCAAAATAAATATATATAAAACTCCATACCCTCATGAGTATAAACTGGGGCACCCAAAAAACATATACTCCAATAAACTTATGAGTCTAAACTATGGCACTACAAATACAAATAAACTGATGGTTCACATACCTTAAGAGCTAACTATGGTCAACTTGAGCAAATTTATGTTGATGAGTGTAAGGTGTGGTGCACTAAGAAAGTACGGACCATGCTTAAACTACTCAAGACATAAAAATCAACTTTAATGGTTATAACAAAGGGTCGAACATAAAGAATGACATAGTTGCCCATCGCGAAGTAAAATGCTATTTAATAAAAGGCAAAACAAAATGAAACACAAATATGAGAATAACTCATTCCTATCAATTTTGAAGAAGGAATGTGTGCTCCATGATGATCTCTATGCTTGAACATTGTTGTTTACTTCCATGATGGGCCCAAAGGGGATACTAGCGCCAAGAAGGTGGTGTCATAAAAGAGCACCACCATGCTCAAAAAGTTTTCAACAACCCCAGGCGGATGCAACTCCACTGAAAGTAAATAAATATGCAAGTTTATGGGAGAAGATTCAAAAGAGTGCAGGGAGCAAGTTTTACCCTGAATCTCCTATAGTACTAAGCATGACATCAGAAAAATATTCTCCATAGATGTTGGGATAATATTCGTTCCAAACGCCTCCTAATATGTAGGATTTGTGAGACGTGGAAATGAAATTTGTTCT
>NW_025244873.1:0-2706 GCF_018294505.1 Triticum aestivum
GTATTTTGGATTTACAGGAATTGAAAAACCAAGTTTCTCAATCTTTCCGGCCGAGCCACGACGCCCAGATGTTTGAATTTCATTCTAATTTCTTGCATGGGTACTATAAATTCACCCAAGGACACACATGTGATTTTTCAACCAACTTTGGTGCAATGGAGCATGTGCTTGTAGTTCAAATTTGAATTATGCACATTAAATGCGCAGAAACTCAATTAATGTATAAAAAAGGCCAAACGAACCCGTAATAATTCCAAAATTTAGCACGAGACTTCTATTTGGTCTAATCTGCCTGTGTAAAAAAATTAAGGCGGGAGAAGGCAGTGTAGGTATCTCGTTTCGCACACGGAGGTGACACGTTGCCTCTCGGAACCACGAGCCTTCTTGAGGAAAGCTCCGGTTTGCAAGAAGCTTACACCAAAGCTTGTCCCAATTCGGCCAAAAAAATTACCGCAGCATGTTGGTGCCATGTCATGACACCATGCCAAGTTTCATGATTTTCAGGCGTGTTTTGGATTTATAGGAATTAAAAAACCAAGTTTCTCAATCTTTTCGGCCAAGACACGATGCCCAGATGTTTGAATTTCATTCCCATTTTTCCATGGGTACTATAAATTCTCCCAAGGACACACATGTGATTTTTCAACCAACTTTGGTGCACTGGAGCATGCGCTTGTAGTTCAAATTTGAATTATGCACATTAAATGCGCAGAAACTCAATTGATGTATAAAAAAGGCCAAACGAACCCGTAATAATTCCAAACTTTAGCAGGAGACTTCTATTTGGTCTAATCTGCCTGTGTAAAAAAATTAAGGCGGGAGAAGGCAGTGTACGTATCTCGTTTCGCACACGGAGGTGACACGTTCCCTCTCGGAACCACGAGCCTTCTTGAGGGAAGCTCCGGTTTGCAAGAAGCTTACACCAAAGTTTGTCCCAATTCGGCCAAAAAAATTACCGCAGCATGTTGGTGCCATGTCATGACACCATGCAAAGTTTCATGATTTTCAGGCGTGTTTTCGATTTACAGGAATTGAAAAACCAAGTTTCTCAATCTTTCCGGCCGAGCCATGATGCCCAGATGTTTGAATTTCATTCCCATTTTTGCATGGGTACTATAAATTCACCCAAGGACACACATGTGATTTTTCAACCAACTTTGGTGTACTGGAGCATGCGCTTGTTGTTCAAATTTGAATTATGCACATTAAATGCGCAGAAACTCAATTAATGTATAAAAAAGGCCAAAGGAACCCGTAATATTAAAAACTTTAGCAGGAGACTTCTATTTGGTCTAATCTGCCTGTGTAAAAAAATTAAGGCGGGAGAAGGCAGTGTACGTATCTCATTTCGCACACGGAGGTGACACGTTCCCTCTCGGAACCACGAGCCTTCTTGAGGGAAGCTCCGGTTTGCAAGAAGCTTACACCAAAGCTTGTCCCAATTCGGCCAAAAAATTACCGCATCGTGTTGGTGCCATATCATGACACCATGCAAAGTTTCATGATTTTCAGGCGTGTTTTCGATTTACAGGAATTGAAAAACCAAGTTTCTCAATCTTTCCGGCCGAGCCATGATGCCCAGATGTTTGAATTTCATTCCCATTTTTGCATGGGTACTATAAATTCACCCAAGGACACACATGTGATTTTTCAACCAACTTTGGTGCACTGGAGCATGCGCTTGTTGTTCAAATTTGAATTATGCACATTAAATGCGCAGAAACTCAATTAATGTATAAAAAAGGCCAAACGAACCCGTAATAATTCCAAACTTTAGCACGAGACTTCTATTTGGTCTAATCTGCCTGTGTAAAAAAATTAAGGCGGGAGAAGGCAGTGTACGTATCTCATTTCGCACACGGAGGTGACACGTTCCCTCTCGGAACCACGAGCCTTCTTGAGGGAAGCTCCGGTTGCAAGAAGCTTACACCAAAGCTTGTCCCAATTCGGCCAAAAAAATTATCCTAACATGTTGGTGCCATGTCATGCCACCATGCCAAGTTTCATGATTTTCAGGCGTGTTTTGGATTTACAGGAATTAAAAAACCAAGTTTCTTAATCTTTCCGGCCGAGCCACGACGCCCAGATGTTTGAATTTCATTCCCATTTTAGCATGGGTACCATAAATTCACCCAAGGGCACACATGTGATTTTTCAACCAACTTTGATGCACTGGAGCATGTGCTTGTAGTTCAAATTTGAATTATGGACATTAAATGCGCAGAAACTCAATTAATGTATAAAAAAGGCCAAATGAACCCGGAATAATTTCAAAATTTAGCACGATATTTCTATTTGGTCTAATCTGCATGTGTAAAAATTATGGAGGGAGAAGGCAGTGTACGAATATCCTTTCGCACACGGAGGTGACACGTTCCCTCTTGGAACCACGAGCCTTCTTGAGGGAAGCTCCGGTTTGCAAGAAGCTTACACCAAAGCTTGTCCCAATTCGGCCAAAAATTACCGCAGCGTGTTGGTGCCACGTCATGACACCATGCAAAGTTTCATGATTTTCAGCCGTATTTTGGATTTACAGGAATTGAAAAACCAAGTTTCTCAATCTTTCCGGCCGAGCCACGACGCCCAGATGTTTGAATTTCATTCTAATTTCTTGCATGGGTACTATAAATTCACCCAAGGACACACATGTGATTTTTCAACCAACTTTGGTGCAATGGAGCATGTGCTTGTAGTTCAAATTTGAAT
>NW_025244874.1:0-2706 GCF_018294505.1 Triticum aestivum
TTCCCCCTCCGGCTCCTCTGCCCGAAAACACGGAACACCGGGAATACTTTCCCGGATGTTTTCCCCCTTCGCCGGCATCACCTCATACTGCGTTAGGACACAACTAGCTTCGCTCTTTATCATGTCTTGTGTTGTCATGCTTATGTTTGCACTGTATTTATTGTTTCTTCCCCCTCTTCTCTCCGGTAGACTACGAGACCGACGCTGCTGCTGCCCAGTTCGACTACGGAGTTGACGACCCCTCCTTCTTGCCAGAGCAACCAGGCAAGCCCCCCCCCTTGATCACCAGATATCGCCTATTCTACTCTATACTGCTTGCATTAGAGTAGTGTAGCATGTTACTGCTTTCGTTAATCCTATTCTGATGCATAGCCTGTCATTGCTGCTACAGTCATTGATACCTTACCCGCAATCCTAAATGCTTAGTATAGGATGCTAGTGTTCCATCAGTGGCCCTACACTCTTGTCCGTCTGCCATGCTATACTACTGGGCTGTGATCACTTCGGGAGGTGATCACGGGCATATACTATATACTTTACACTGTTACATTACCTGTGATACTGTTCGGAGTTGGGGGCTGAAGGGGCAGGTGGCTCCATCCCGGTAGAGGTGGGCCTGGGTTCCCGACGGCCCCCGACTGTTACTTGGTGGCGGAGCGGCAGGGCAGGTTGAGACCACCTAGGAGACAGGTGGGCCTGGCCTTGTTCGGCATTCGCGGATACTTAACACGCTTAACGAGATCTTGGTATTTGATCTGAGTCTGGCTACTGGCCTATACGCACTAACCATCTACGCGGGAGTAGTTATGGGTATCCCGGCGTCGTGGTATCAGCCGAAGCACTTCAGACGTCAGCGACGGAGCGGCGCGCGCCGGATTGGAACGTAAGCCTGCTCTTGTATTAAGGGGGCTAGTTCTGCTTCCGGCCGCCCACGCAACATGCAGGTGTGCTATGGGCGATGGGCCCAGACCCCTGTGCGCTTAGGTTTAGACCGGCGTGCTGGCCTCTCTGTTTTGCCTAGGTGGGGCTGCGACGTGTTGATCTTCCGAGGCCGGGCATGACCCAGGAAAGTGTGTCCGGCCAAATGGGATCAAGCGTGTTGGGCTATGTGGTGCACCCCTGCAGGGAAGTTAATCTATTCGAATAGCCGTGATCTTCGGTAACAGGACGACTTGGAGTTGTACCCTGACCTTATGACAACTAGAACCGGATACTTAATAAAACACACCCTTCCAAGTTCCACAGACAACCCGGTGATCGCTTTTCCGCAGGGCGACGAGGAGAGGATCGCCGGGTAGGATTATGCTATGCGATGCGACTGAAGATGCGCTTGGAGATGCTACCTGGATATGTTACTTGGAGATGCTACTTGGAGGACTTCAATCTACTCTCTTCTACATGCTGCAAGACGGAGGCTGCCAGAAGCGTAGTCTTCGACAGGATTAGCTATCCCCCTCTTATTCTAGCATTCTGTAGTTCATTCCACTGATATGGCCTCTTTACACATATACCCATGCATATGTAGTGTAGCTCCTTGCTTGCGAGTACTTTGGATGAGTACTCACGGTTGCTTTCTCCCCCCTTTTTTCCCCTTTCCTTTCTTTCTGGTTGTCGCAACCAGATGCTGGAGTCCAGGAGCCAGGAGCCAGCGTCGACGACGACTACTACATTGGAGGTGCCTACTACTACGTGCAGGCTGACGACGACGACCAGGAGTAGTTTAGGAGGATCCTAGGCAGGAGGCCTGCGCCTCTTTCGATATGTATCCCAGTTTGTGCTAGCCTTCTTAAGGCAAACTTGTTTAACTTATGTCTGTACTCAGATATTGTTGCTTCCGCTGACTCGTCTATGATCGAGCACTTCTATTCGAGCCCTCGAGGCCCCTGGCTTGTATTATGATGCTTGTATGACTTATTTATGTTTTAGAGTTGTGTTGTGATATCTTCCCGTGAGTCCCTGATCTTGATCGTACACATTTGCGTGCATGATTAGTGTACGATTGAATCGGGGGCGTCACAAGTTGGTATCAGAGCCGACTGCCTGTAGGAATCCCCTTTCCAACTCCTTGGCCGAAGTCGAGTCTAGTCG
Source organism: Triticum aestivum (assembly GCF_018294505.1). Classification (NCBI taxonomy): domain Eukaryota; kingdom Viridiplantae; phylum Streptophyta; class Magnoliopsida; order Poales; family Poaceae; genus Triticum; species Triticum aestivum. The sequence goes on from NW_025244874.1 coordinate 2,089, forward strand.
TTGAAAAACTTTTACTAACATGGCTGTGTGGCCCATGGGCCCACGTCGCCATCGGGAGGTATTAGGATCTTTTATTCCTCGACCTTTACTCTGGGATTCTGAACCCTCTTCTATTCGGGTTAAACGATTTTTACTAAAAACTAACTTTAGGTTCTCGAAAATACTTTCTCCCGGAGAGCCCCTTCAGTCCAGGTGATCGCCGGCTACACCAGAAGATTTCGAAGTTACTCGCCGAAACTCTTTTGAGACTTTGTGCCCGTTGCCTTTGCAATTCCCTACCATCGAAATATCCCTATGGATAAATACATACACTTGACGTTCTTACTTTTATTCTCAGTTGATCTTGTTATTACAAGATACCCCGAAATTCTCTCTATTGATCCGAGAATATCTTGTGCCTACTGTCTTGCAATTCCTTGTCACCTGAATACCCCTATGGATAATTCTCGCACTTGTCGAGTAACCGCTTATCCCCAGTTGTTCATGTGTTTCACGAAAGTCTTCAAAATAATATTCGATCTTCCGAAAATCCTCTGGAGCCTTTGGCTCTTGAAATTCTTGCTTGCTTGCATTATGGTTAATCCCATAAGTCTCGTAGTCTTAATGACATTCCTTGTC
>NW_025244875.1:0-2706 GCF_018294505.1 Triticum aestivum
GCAAACGTGTGTGCATGCAGATTTCACTGGGTCTTGTGTATCATTAAAGTTGACGCTGGAACAGTTGAAATACTGGACCCACTACTCAAACAAAAAACTGACTATAACATCTTGTTTGGGATAGTCAACAGGTAATTTCAATCATTATTAACTATATATCTCGGCCTATTTAGTTCGTCATTTCATGATATGAACTATTTAATAACCCCTTTATTCATTTTCTTTGTCGGCGGGCAGGGCTTGGGCAAGGTTCATCAGCGTCACGGAAGGCGAATGGAAAAAGCTTCAATGGGGAAGACCCAAGGTAAGTAATTAAGTAGTACTAGCTAGCTAGCTAGCTGCCATCCCTTTAATTATCATGCTTGATTAATTATTATCTGATCAAATTCCATTCTCGTAAAGGCCCTGAAGCAGGCGCAGGGGACAGATCTGTGTGCATTCTGCGTTTGCGAGAACATTCGCATGATGGCGTCCGAAAGGGGCAGATCTCAAAGACAGGAATGGGTACGCTTGTCAAAACACTATTCACAATTTTTACACCATTATCGATATCTAGTCACACAACTAATACACATGCATATTGATCTCCTTCTTAACAGTTCAGAGAGGTGCGGGTGAAGCTCCTAGAAACGGAGCACGTAGAAGCACTTCAAGAGGAAATAGCGGGATTTTTGCTCGACCAGGTCATAAATCCGAAGGGAGAATACTATTACCCGCTACCGCCCTCATGAAAACCACTTCCAATTGTCATCGTGCTCCGAAGGCACCAATTAGGCTAATGCCACTGGCTCCGAAGGCAACATGCATATGTAGGAGAAATTGTATATAGCTATACATGTGTGTATGTGTGAATTAATTAATATGATGGTTTGTGAGACATTGATGATATATATATGCATGATTGGTTCTACTAGAAATTCTATTTATATATATATATATATATATATATATATATATATATGTATAACGTGTACAATGTGTAGTATCGTAAAATACCAGCAAACAAAAAAGAATTAAAATGGAAACACAAAATTAAATGAAAAAGAAATCATAAAACTAAAAACCCCCCAAACCTTATAGTACCGATTGGTCTTACCAACCGGTACTAAAGGGCTCCAGGCCCCTGGAGCTGGCTCGTGCCACGTGGTTTCCCTTTAGCACCGGTTCATGCTGAACCGGTACTAAAGGGGGGGGCTTTAGTGCCCAGAGTTTAGTGCCCGTTATGGAACCGGCACTAAAGGGCCTTACAAACCGGTGCTATTCCCCGGTTCTGCACTAGTGAAGTTTGCTCTGTCAAAGTCGCTGCGTCGATCTAAGTATGCCACGTGGAGTTCCCTGCGACCGTTGCAGTGACCATCTCCTTCGAGCCTCCCATCGTGCTTGTTAACGGGCAAACCAACAGAAACACCAGGCACCTGGTCTGCGCCATATAGAAAATTCTCACAGAAAGAGATGCACTCTTGTGTCAAATAGCCCTGGACGATGCTTCCATCTGTACGGGACATGTTACGAACGAATCCTTTGATGATCCCATTCATCCTCTCTAACGGCATCATGTTGTGCAGGAATGACGGCCCTAGGTCTATTATGTCATCCACAATATGGACACACAGATGCACCATCACGTCAAAGAACGCGGGCGGGAAGTACATCTCAAGCTCATTCAGTATCACAACTATCTCTTCATGTAGCCTTCGGAGCTGCTTCACACTGATCGACTTTCGAGAGACGACGTCGAAAAAGTTGCAGAGACCAATAAGCGTGTCACGAACGTGCTTATCCATTATCCCTCTAAGGGCAACAGGTCGTATCTGCGTCATCATCACATGACAGTCATGAGACTTCATCCCGCTGAACCTTTTCTTGTTCGTGCCTAGATATCTTCTTATCTTGCCACAGTAACCGGAACTAACTTTGACTCCGGTAAGGCACTTAAAGAATTGATTGATCTCCGCCTGACTTAAGGTGAAGCAAGAAGGGGGCCAATAATCCTCTTTCTTTATTTTCTTGCCCTTCTTCTCCTGTGCCTCTATCTTCGTCTCTGTCTCGTCTGACATTTTACGGGGCAGCATGTATAGATCTTCCCTGATTTTCAAATCATGCAAGTCTTTTCTTGCCTTCGGCCCATCCTTGGTCTTATCCGGCATGTTCATCAGTGTTGCGAGTAAGCTCTCAAGGACATTCTTACAGATATGCATTTGATCAAGGCAGATCAAGAGGGCACATGATCTTCTTGGCCTCATCAATACTAGTAGGACATAGATTACCCGCGGGAAGAACATCCTTTAGGTACTTGAGATGCTCATCGAGGCTAGTGTCAGTCCATTTGTTTTTAGCCTTCGTCTTCAGAAGTTGGAGCGTGAAACTCAAGCGGGTCACCTCAGGATTGCAACCATCATACAATGGAGTGTTCGAGTCTACTACCAGTTGCTCCAGCTTAGCCTCCTCTTTAGAAGCAGCTCTCTCAGTACTAGTCTCCTTGCGAAGTAATGCTTGAACATGAGGGTCCCGCGCGATTGAACTTAGTACCGACGAACTCTGCCGTGTGGAGTCCATGTCGTTCTCTCTGCCGCCATCTCCGGCCCCTTCTCTTCCACCATGTTCGGCCCCTTCTCCGCCGCCATGTCCGCCTCTGCCCCGCCGCCATTATCGATCATCTCTTCGTCTCGCCCCGTGTCATCATTGCCTGCCCCGTCGGCATCCTCA
>NW_025244876.1:0-2706 GCF_018294505.1 Triticum aestivum
AAAACCTTCCGGCTGCATCATATACAACTCTTCCTTAAGGAAGCCATTAAGGAATGCCGTTTTGACGTCCATCTGCCATATCTCATAATCATAGTATGCGGCAATTGCTAACATGATTCGGACGGACTTCAGCTTCGCTACGGGTGAGAAAGTCTCATCGTAGTCAACCCCTTGAACTTGTCGATAACCCTTAGCGACAAGTCGAGCTTTGTAGATGGTCACATTACCATCCGCGTCCGTCTTCTTCTTAAAGATCCATTTGTTTTCTATGGCTCGCCGCTCATCGGGCAAGTCAGTCAAAGTCCATACTTTGTTTTCATACATGGATTCTATCTCGGATTTCATGGCTTCCAACCATTTGTCGGAATCCGGGCCCGCCATCGCTTCTTCATAGTTCGAAGGTTCACCGTTGTCTAACAACATGATTTCCAGGACAGGGTTGCCGTACCACTCTGGTGCGGAGCGTGTCCTTGTGGACCTACGAAGTTCAGTAACTTGATCCGAAGCTTCATGATCATCATCATTAACTTCCTCCCCAGTCGGTGTAGGCACCACAGGAACATTTTCCCGCGCTGCGCTACTTTCCGGTTCGGAAGGGGTGACTATCACCTCATCAAGTTCCACTTTCCTCCCACTCAATTCTTTCAAGAGAAACTCCTTCTCTAGAAAGGACCCGTTCTTGGCAACGAAGATCTTGCCTTCGGATCTGAGGTAGAAGGTATACCCCATAGTTTCCTTAGGGTATCCTATGAAGACGCATTTTTCCGATTTGGGTTCGAGCTTTTCAGGTTGAAGTTTCTTGACATAAGCATCGCATCCCCAAACTTTTAGAAACGACAGCTTAGGTTTCTTCCCAAACCATAATTCATACGGTGTCGTCTCAACGGATTTCGACGGAGCCCTATTTAAAGTGAATGCGGCAGTCTCTAAAGCATAGCCCCAAAATGAGAGCGGTAAATCGGTAAGAGACATCATAGATCGCACCATATCCAATAGAGTGCGATTACGACGTTCGGACACACCATTTCTCTGAGGTGTTCCAGGCGGCGTGAGTTGTGAAACTATTCCACATTTCCTTAAGTGTGCACCAAACTCGTGACTTAAATATTCTCCACCACGATCTGATCGTAGGAATTTTATTCTCCTGTCACGTTGATTCTCAACTTCACTATGAAATTCCTTGAACTTTTCAAAGGTTTCAGACTTGTGTTTCATTAGGTAGACATATCCATATCTACTTAAATCATCAGTGAGAGTGAGAACATAATGATATCCTCCGCGAGCCTCAACACTCATTGGACCACACACATCGGTATGTATGATTTCCAATAAGTTGGTTGCTCGCTCCATTGTTCCGGAGAACGGAGTGTTGGTCATCTTACCCATGAGGCATGGTTCGCACGTGTCAAATGATTCGTAATCAAGAGACTCCAAAAGTCCATCTGCATGGAGCTTCTTCATGCGCTTGACACCAATGTGACCAAGGCGGCAGTGCCACAAGTATGTGGGACTATCGTTATCAACTTTACATCTTTTGGTATTCACACTATGAACATGTGTAACATCACGTTCGAGATTCATCAAAAATAAACCATTGACCAGCGGGGCATGACCATAAAACATCTCTCTCAAATAAATAGAACAACCATTATTCTCGGATTTAAATGAGTAGCTATCTCGAATTAAACGAGATCCAGACACAATGTTCATGCTCAAAGCTGGCACTAAATAACAATTATTGAGGTTTAAAACTAATCCCGTGGGTAGATGCAGAGGTAGCGTGCCGATGGCGATCACATCGACCTTGGAACCATTCCCGACGCGCATCGTCACCTCGTCCTTTGCCAGTCTCTGTTTATTCCGTAGTTCCTGCTTTGAGTTACAAATATGAGCAACCGCACCGGTATCAAATACCCAGGAGCTACTACGAGTACTGGTAAGGTACACATCAATTACTTGTATATCACATATACCTTGGGTGTTGCCGGCCTTCTTCTTGTCCGCTAAATATTTGGGGCAGTTCCGCTTCCAGTGACCACTTCCCTTGCAATAAAAGCACTCAGTCCCGGGCTTGGGTCCATTCTTCGACTTCTTCCCAGTAACTGGCTTACCGGGCGTGGCAACTCCCTTGCTGTCCTTCTTGAAGTTCTTCTTACCCTTGCCCTTCTTGAACTAGGTGGTTTTATTCACCATCAACACTTGATGTTCTTTTCTGATCTCCCCTTCCGCTGATTTCAGCATTGAATATACCTCGGGAATGGTCTTTTCCATCCCCTGCATATTGTAGTTCATCACAAAGCTCTTGTAGCTTGGTGGAAGCGACTGGAGGATTCTGTCAATGACCGCGTCATCCGGGAGATTAACTCCCAGCTGAGACAAGCGGTTGTGCAACCCAGACATTCTGAGTATGTGCTCACTAACAGAACTGTTCTCCTCCATTTTATAGCTGAAGAACTTGTCGGAGACATCATATCTCTCGACCCGGGCATGAGCTTGAAAAACCAGTTTCAGCTCCTCGAACATCTCATATGCTCCATGTTTCTCAAAACGCTTTTGGAGACCCGGTTCTAAGCTGTAAAGCATGCCGCACTGAACGAGGGAGTAATCATCAGCACGTGATTGCCAAGCGTTCATAACGTCTTGGTTCTGTGGGATTGGTGCATCACCTAGCGGTGCTTCTAAGACATAATCTTTCTTGGCTACTAT
>NW_025244877.1:0-2706 GCF_018294505.1 Triticum aestivum
TAGATACTTTCGGAGATACCTGTAGTGCACCTTTATAGTCACCCAGTTACGTTGTGACGTTTGATACACCCAAAGCACTCCTACGGTATCCAGGAGTTACACGCTCTCATGGTCAAAGGAAGAGATACTTGACATTGGCAAAGCTCTAGCAAACGAACTACACGATCTTTGTGCTATGCTTAGGATTGGGTCTTGTCCATCACATCATTCTCCTAATGATGTGATCCCGTTATCAACGACATCCAATGTCCATAGCCAGGAAACCATGACTATCTGTTGATCACAACGAGCTAGTCAACTAGAGGCTCACTAGGGACATATTGTGGTCTATGTATTCACACGTGTATTACGATTTCCGGATAATACAGTTATAGCATGAATAAAAGACAATTATCATGAACAAGGAAATATAATAATAATACTTTTATTATTGCCTCTAGGGCATATTTCCAACACAGGCCTGCTGCTGGAGCAACACCAGATGTTATGAACGTCTGGCAGAGCAAAGCTGATGACTACTCAATAGTTCAGTGTGCCATGCTTTACGGCTTAGAATCGGGACTTCAATGATGTTTTGAACGTCATGGAGCATATGAGATGTTCCAGGAGTTGAAGTTAATATTTCAAGCAAATGCCCGGATTGAGAGATATGAAGTCTCCAATAAGTTCTATAGCTGCAAGATGGAGGAGAACAGTTCTGTCAGTGAGCATATACTCAAAATGTCTGGGTATAATAATCACTTGATTCAATTGGGAGTTAATCTTCCAGATGATTGCGTCATTGACAGAATTCTCCAATCACTGCCACCTAGCTACAAGAGCTTCGTGATGAACTATAATATGCAAGGGATGAATAAGACTATTCCCGAGCTCTTCGCGATGCTGAAAGTTGCGGAGGTAGAAATCAAGAAGGAGCATCAAGTGTTGATGGTCAACAAGACCACTAGTTTCAAGAAAAAGGGCAAAGGGAAGAAGAAGGGGAACTTCAAAAAGAACAACAAGCAAGTTGCTGCTCAAGAGAAGAAACCCAAATCTAGACCTAAGCCTGAAACTGAGTGCTTCTACTGCAAGCAGACTGGTCACTGGAAGCGGAACTACCCCAAGTATTTGGTGGATAAGAAGGATGGCAAGGTGAACAAAGGTATATGCGATATACATGTTATTGATGTGTACCTTACTAATGCTCGCAGTAGCACCTGGGTATTTGATACTAGTTCTGTTGCTAACATTTGCAACTTGAAACAGGGACTACGGATTAAGTGAAGATTGGCTAAGGACGAGGTGACGATGCACATGGGAAATGGTTCCAAAGTCGATGTGATCGCGGTCAGCACGCTACCTCTACCTTCGGGATTAGTATTAGACCTAAATAATTGTTATTTGGCGCCAGCGTTGAGCATGAACATTATATCTGGATCTTGTTTGATGCGAGACGGTTATTCATTTAAATTAGAGAATAATGGTTGTTCTATTTATATGAGTAATATCTTTTATGGTCATGCACCCATGAAGATTGGTCTATTCTTATTAAATCTCGATAGTAGTGACACACATATTCATAATGTTGAAGCCAAAAGATGCAGAGTTGATAATGATAGTGCAACTTATTTGTGGCACTGCCGTTTAGGTCATATCGGTATAAAGCGCATGAAGAAACTCCATACTGATGGACTTTTGGAACCACTTGATTACGAATCACTTGGTACTTGCGAACTGTGCCTTATGGGTAAGATGACAAAAACACCATTCTCCGGTACTATGGAGAGAGCAACAGATTTGTTGGAAATCATACATACAGATGTATGTGGTCCGATGAATGTTGAGGCTCGTGGCGGATATCGTTATTTTCTCACTTTCACAGATGACTTAAGCAGATATGGGTATATCTACTTAATGAAACATAAGTCTGAAACATTTGAAAAGTTCAAAGAATTTCAGAGTGAAGCTGAAAATCATCGTAACAAGAAAATAAAATTCCTACGGTCTCATTGTGGAGGAGAATATTTGAGTTACGAGTTTGGTGTACATTTGAAACAATGCGGAATAGTTTCGCAACTCGCGCCACCTGGAACACCACAGCGTAATGGTGTGTCCGGACGTCGTAATCATACTTTACTTGATATGGTGCGATCTATGATGTCTCTTACTGATTTACCGCTATCATTTTGGGGTTATGCTCTAGAGACAGCCGCATTCACGTTAAATAGGGCACCATCAAAATCCGTTGAGACGACACCTTATGAACTGTGGTTTGGCAACAAAACCAAAGTTGTCGTTTTTGAAAGTTTGGGGCTGCGATGCTTATGTGAAAAAGCTTCAACCTGATAAGCTCGAACCCAAATCGGAGAAATGTGTCTTCATAGGATATCCAAAGGAAACTATTGGATACACCTTCTATCACAGATCCGAAGGCAAGACTTTTATTGCTAAATTCGGAAACTTTCTAGAGAAGGAGTTTCTCTCAAAAGAAGTGAGTGGGAGGAAAGTAGAATTTGATGAGGTAACTGTACCTGCTCCCTTATTGGAAAGTAGTACATCACATAAACCGGTTTCTGTGACACCTACACCAATTAGTGAGGAAGGTAATGATGATGATCATGAAACTTTAGAACAACATACTACTGAACCTCGTAGATCAACCAGAGTAAGATCCGCACCAGAGTGGTACGGTAATCCTGTTCTGGAAGTCATGCTACTAGATCATGA
>NW_025244878.1:0-2706 GCF_018294505.1 Triticum aestivum
CGGTTTTGGTTGGAAAACGACGATCCAATCACGACCTAAGATGATGAGTTGGTCGGAAGATCATATGGTTTCACGTCTAACCTACCCAACTTGTCGTATAGGCTATGAATGAAACATAAGACGATGAACTTCTTAAGCATGGAAACAACAGAAGAGGATGATCTTCCTAACAAGCAAATCACTGGCATTAGATCGACATGCAAAACAATACAAAGCATTATTCTCAGGAAGCACGGTGAACAGCTCGTGATGCCGCATGCCACAACATTCCAAGCTCAACTTTGCAATCAAACACAAGGCCTGACATTACATAGACAATATTTAGAACAAACTCTTAAAATATCTTACATAAGTCAACATTCATGTGACTATGCATCTCAATAGAGTAAATATTTGCTTCTGAACTGAAGACAGGAATAGGAAAAAACGATCGACGTTGCTCACAGCAAAGGGCGGCCCACTCAAAAATATCAAATGCATGTCTTCTGGCTAACATCAATGAGCAAAAATTGACAAGGTTTTCTAATTCCAATATATTAAACTAATGTCAACTTTGACAAGCTTTTCCCATTCAAAATATGTAATGCCTATGATTGTGGAACGGGCAGGGTTTGTCATCAGTTTGTCATCTGATAGTCCCGTGGCTCAAGGTGACGACGAATGATTAGAGAACCATTCAATGTATTGTGCATGATGAAGTATTATTATGGAGGAGACGAACCATCTGAACATTTTGTGCAGTTCCACTAAAATCAAGCTGAGCATCCCTGTGGATTTCGTATTTATATGCTGCCAGAAAACAAAGACACATCAGCACACACATGAATATTGGCCCCAGTGTCAACCCACCAATCGGTGGACTAACAAACTGAAAGTACGGTAAACAGATTACCATACCCAGATGCCCCATCATTGTTGCTTACAGTGACATTGACAGACTTGGAGTCTTGTCCTGGTTTCTTGGTACTTGTTTGGGCACTTGTTTGCCCAGTGTTCCTCCGAACCACAAATAAAGCAGTCATCTCTCTTTTTGTCTTTCTTCTTACCCTTCTTAATGGCCGACGCTGGCAGCACCATTCAAACATATAGTCCGGTGGCTCAAGGTGACGAGGAATTATTAGAGAACCATTCGATGTATTGTGCATGATGAAGTATTATGGAGGACACAAACCATCTGGACATTTTGTGCAGTTCCACTAAAATCAAGCTGAGCATCCCTGTGGATATCGTATTTATATGCTGCAAGAAAACAAAGACACAGCAGCACACACATGAATATTGGCCCCAGTGTCAACCCACCAATCGGTGGACTAACAAACTGAAAGTACGGTAAACAAATTACCATACCCAGATGCCCCATCATTGTTGCTTAGAATGACATTGACAGATTTGGAGTCCTGTCCTGGCTTCCTGTACTTGTTTGGGCACTTTTTGCCCAGTGCACTCCACGTGTTGTAGAGTTTCCTATGCTCTCTGCAGACTAGTCATGTCACCAGCGTCTACTAATACTCTGTAAAGCTTCTCGATCATTCCTTGTGTAATGTAGCGCAAACAGTGACTGCTTTTTTCTGGAAAGTGGTAAGACCAACTGGACCCACTAATGCAGCAGTTTGCCTTAGACACATTGGCTCCTTTTGTGCAGTTCAACTAAAATCAAAGCCAGAATAAAACCGAGCTTTAATTTTGATATCTCTGTAAGCAACAAAAGGTATAAGGGAAACAATTACTAAGAAATAACGGTTGATGACTTGTACTCCCAGAAGAAAAACATCTACTGATCTACCTTATCTTAATGGGAAACAAAGCAGGAGAGTAGCAATTCTCAATCAGTGTGATTCATTCATATTAACTGAGACATTATCTTAACAATGCCTTGTTTCAACATGTATAAAAAACGACAAAGCAGAAAAGTATCATTCCTAAAACAATGTGACTGATTCATTTTAACAGAGACATTATCTTAACAATACCTTGGTTAAACATGTAGAAAGAACTACAAAGCAGGATAGTACCATTTGTAAAACACTGTAACTGATATATAATAACAGAGACATTATCTAAACAATACATTTCTTAAACATGTACTCCGGCCGATCCCTAACAGAAATGGTACTCCCGCCGATCCCTAACAAGTGTTGCAGTTTTGAACTAAGATTCAGTAGTTAATTCTGAGGAAAGTCGCTACTGACCTTTCAAGACCAAAATTTGAAACAACTCGTGAGGAAGACCTCAGAGAGATCTCAACACATATATGGAAATCCGGTCTCATTTTGTGCAGTTCCACCAAAATTAAGCGAAGCAAAATGTCGCAATAGCAACAAGTTGAATAGATATCCCTGTTTTAACAGAGGCAAAAAAGGAATCAATTACTGGCCAATAAAGGAGGATGAAACATGCGGCCACAAAAATGGTAATCCCGCCAATCCCTAACAAGTGTTGCAGTTTTGAAATAAGATTCAGTAGTTAATTCTGAGAGTGGCATTGCTTAATTTTACCAGCGGCATTAGATTAACAAAAAGCATAAACAGTTCCATGGGAGAGTGGGCGCAACAACAACATGTGCTTCCATCTACTTATAAAGGGGGTGATGTAGAGTTTGTTGTAACAAAGCAACAAGCATAATGTCTGGGTTGGTCCCATTTTTGTTCACTACTTAATGGGAAAAGACAGCAATACAATAGCTTCAATTCAACATTTATTTAAAAC
>NW_025244879.1:0-2706 GCF_018294505.1 Triticum aestivum
GTGTCATGTTTGTGGTGTGTCAACTTGGGAGCCACATAACTTTCTGCAAACCCAGTGTTCCATGGCAGAACCAAGCATATAGAAATTGACTTTCATTTTGTAAGAGAAAGGGTTGCAGAAAAGAAGTTAGACATACGGTTCATTCCTCTCCAGAGATCAAGTTGCAGATGGATTCACTAAAGCTTTGCCAGTCAAGCCCTTCGAGGAATTCAAGAAGAATCTTAATGTAGGATAGTTGAGATTAAGAGAGGGTGTTAGAATTAGAGATATATTCCTGTAATCTCAAACTGATTCTGTCTCTTCCTCTCCCGTAGCTTCTCCTATCTCCTTTGTAACAAACCGAATCCCCAAGAGATCGGTAAACTCCTTGTAAGCCACGGCAGGGGCCTTTCCTGCCTCAGATCAATATATACACACGCGGCTCCCTCACGAGGGAGTAGGAACGCTTCCCATCTAACAAACCGAACCGAATTACGATGCAAAAAGAAACCAAAAAGTTCATGTCATCACTCACCCTGGGCCCCTGCCCGGCGGTACACCTACCGGCCTTCTTGCATGCCCAGTACTCCTGCCCTTGCCCGTCCAGCGTCCCACCACGGATTGCCAGGCCGTCGGCATGGTGGAACATAATCCACGCCCTGTTGTCCACTGTCGACGGTGCGAAGACGGTGCTGTTGTTGTCAATGGCCACGTCCACGCCGGCGCTCCGGCAGGGCCCCTTGAAGTAGGCCTGGCTGATCAGGAACCTGCCTGCCGGCACCCATAGCACCGGCCGGGAGCCGCAGCGCCCCGTGTCATTGCATGCCGCACCCCACGCGGCCAGGAACGCCCCCGCCGAGTCCAATACCTGCCCACCACGTTGTACTCTACCGCCGCCGTCAATGCCACTAATGCCGTCTCTGTGAAGCTATGCTATGATGATAGCCTAGGTACTCATCAAGTATATAAAGAAAGCCTGGAGCTAGATCCCTCAGTCAAGTACTAGTAATCCTCCTTGATGTATATAGAATCGTTTACGGACCGTGCAACAACCTTCCTCCAATCGTGATTTGTGGATTTCACTAATTTCTATTACCCCACGAGTAGTATTCTATTTGTACGTTGTCTTGGGCGTGTCTAACGCGCGCGCTCGATTTCCGACCAGAGCGCAAACAACAACTTCAGTCTTTTTTGAGACAAAAAAACGACAACTTGAGCGATCGGGTTTGGTCCTATTCCCGGTCCGGATCGATCCCGGCCGGGAACGCTCCACCTATTCATGAGTTTGGCCCAGCGCTGGCCCAATACCTGCCCTAGTCTCTTTTTCTTTCCACGTTTTTTTCTCTTGGGCCTGTATATTCCTATTGCGCCCATTCCTTATCTGGGAAAGAAATTTTCAGGGACAGTAATGGGCGGGAAATTCCACTTTTGATTGAAATAAACCCCCTAAAAAAGAGACTGAAATAAACTAGCACTTTCAACGAAAATTAATTGCTAGTTTTGCACAGAAAAATTAACCTATCCTTCTATTCCCTTCGATTAAATTTGTCCATGTTTTTATTCAGACAAAAAAAGCATGCTCAATTGAATTGATCTACAGCTTTTTGGTTGAATCGGGAATGTTCATTGAATTGATCTTCTATGAAAAATTTCAAATTAACGACAAATTTTCGAAAGCATGAACATATTTTGTAAATTCTGAACAACTATTGAATTTATGATTTCTGGAAATCATGAACATATTTTGAAATTCATGAAAACTTTTGGAAAACTCAAACATTTGTTGTGTCAATTTGGTGTCACGTGCTCGCAACGATGTCCACCTCGACTCGCGTAACCTTAAGACAGGATGGCAGTGGTGTCACGTGCTCGTCTTGGCGTTCGACGTCGCAACCGCGACGACGTCCACCTCGACTCGCGTAAGCCTAAGACAGGGTGACAGTAGTGTCACGTGCTTGCTCGTCGTCCGTCTTCGCACCAATTTCTGAATTATTTTAACCTCTAATCTCTAATCACCACCCTCATCACTGCTCAATTTATCCTCTAATCTCTAATCACCCCTCATCATTCATAATCATCTAACTTCCCGAACGGTCACCCATCCTCCCACTCCCCCAGCCTGAGCACGCTTAACTTCCGGGTTCTATTCTCCCTCTATTCCAAGTCTGCACTTGTTGTTTTGCTGACAATAGTAAGATGTCAATCCTATTAACCCTCAGGAATTTTGCGTGAGCATGAAGTGACACATTTCACTGTTTGAGTTTGAAACTATTGTTTTAAAAAACAATAATTATTTAGTAACACTAATATTTCTTGAATAATTAGTTTGACCATTGTTTGACCACAGTTTGACCAGATTTGACCAAAATTCAAAATAACTGAAATAATTATTTAGTAACACTAACATTCTAGAATAATTAGTTTGACCATTGTTTGACCACAGTTTGAAATTTTTTCGATTTTTTCAACTCTACATCTTAAAAGCTCCGTAAATTTTTTTCTGTTAGGTTTTTGAGGATTCTAAAAATGTTTAATGGGGTTCCCCGGTTAAATTTGGATGTAACTTTTCGAGTGTTCATATAAAAACTTTTTCATCCGAGTCAGTATGCAAAAGTTATGCCCATTTTACTAAATTCTAGAGAGATTTTGCAAATAAAGTCAAAATTCATATTTGTAAATTTTCCCAACAACTAGACCACATATCACATGGGAAACTGAAAAGGCGAT
>NW_025244880.1:0-2706 GCF_018294505.1 Triticum aestivum
AAGCTGTCGTTTCTAAAAGTTTGGGGATGCGATGCTTATGTCAAGAAACTTCAACCTGAAAAGCTCGAACCCAAATCGGAAAAATGCGTCTTCATAGGATACCCTAAAGAAACTATTGGGTATACCTTCTACCTCAGATCCGAAGGCAAGATCTTTATTGCCAAGAATGGGTCCTTTCTAGAGAAAGAGTTTCTCTCGAAAGAAGTAAGTGGGAGGAAAGTAGAACTTGATGAAGTATTACCTCTTGAACCGGAAAATGGCGCAACTCAAGAAAATGTTCCTGAGGTGCCTGCACCGACTGGAGAGGAAGTTAATGATGATGATCATGAAACTTCAGATCAAGTTGCTACTGAAATTCGAAGGTCCACAAGGACACGTTCCGCACCAGAGTGGTACGGCAACCCTGTCTTGGAAATCATGTTGTTAGACAACGGTGAACCTTCGAACTATGAGGAAGCGATGGCGGGCCCAGATTCCGACAAATGGCTAGAAGTCATGAAATCCGAGATAGGATCCATGTATGAAAATGAAGTATGGACTTTGACTAACTTGCCCGTTGAGCGGCGAGCCATAGAAAATAAATGGATCTTTAAGAAGAAGACAGACGCGGATGGTAATGTGACCATCTATAAAGCTCGGCTTGTCGCTAAGGGTTATCAACAAGTTCAAGGTGTTGACTACGATGAGACTTTCTCACCGGTAGCGAAGCTGAAGTCCGTCCGAATCATGTTAGCAATTGCCGCATTCTATGATTATGAGATATGGCAAATGGACGTCAAAACGGCATTCCTTAATGGGTTCCTTAAGGAAGAATTGTATATGATACAGCCGGAAGGTTTTGTCGATCCTAAGAATGCTAGCAAGGTGTGCAAGCTCCAATGCTCAATTTATGGGCTGGTGCAAGCATCTCGGAGTTGGAACATTCGCTTTGATGAGATGATCAAAGCGTTTGGGTTTATGCAGACTTATGGAGAAGCCTGCGTTTACAAGAAAGTGAGTGGGAGCTCTGTAGCATTTCTCATATTATATGTAGATGACATACTTTTGATGGGAAATGATATAGAACTCCTGGACAGCATTAAGGCCTCCTTGAATAAGAGTTTTTCAATGAAGGACCTTGGAGAAGCTGCTTATATATTAGGCATCAAGATCTACAGAGATAGATCAAGACGCCTCATAGGTCTTTCACAAAGCACATACCTTGATAAGATATTGAAGAAATTCAATATGGATCAGTCTAAGAAGGGGTTCTTGCCTGTGTTACAAGGTGTGAAATTGAGCTCAGCTCAATGTCCGACCACGGCAGAAGATATAGAAGAGATGAGTGTCATCCCCTATGCCTCAGCCATAGGTTCTATTATGTATACCATGTTGTGTACCAGACCTGATGTAAACCTTGCCGTAAGTTTGGTAGGAAGGTACCAAAGTAATCCCGGCAAGGAACACTGGACAATGGTCAAGAATATCCTGAAGTACCTGAAAAGGACTAAGGAAATGTTTCTCGTTTATGGAGGTGACGAAGAGCTCGTCGTAAAGGGTTACGTCGACGCTAGCTTCGACACAGATCTGGATGACTCAAAGTCACAAACCGAATACGTGTATATTTTGAATGGTGGGGCAGTAAGCTGGTGTAGTTGCAAGCAGAGCGTCGTGGCGGGATCTACATGTGAAGCGGAGTACATGGCAGCCTCGGAGGCAGCGCATGAAGCAATTTGGGTGAAGGAGTTCATCACCGACCTAGGAGTCATACCCAATGTGTCGGGGCCGATCAAGCTCTTCTGTGACAACACTGGAGCTATTGCACTTGCCAAGGAGCCCAGGTTTCACAAGAAGACAAGGCACATCAAGCGCCGCTTCAACTCCATTCGTGAAAATGTTCAAGATGGAGACATGGATATTTGTAAAGTACATACGGACCTGAATGTAGCAGATCCGTTGACTAAACCTCTCCCTAGAAAAAAACATGATCAACACCAGAATTCCATGGGTGTTCGATTCATCACAATGTAACTAGATTATTGACTCTAGTGCAAGTGGGAGACTGTTGGAAATATGCCCTAGAGGCAATAATAAAAGGATTATTATTATATTTCCTTGTTCATGATAATTGTCTTTATTCATGCTATAACTGTGTTATCCGGAAATCATAATACATGTGTGAATAATAGACACCAACATGTCCCTAGTAAGCCTCTAGTTGACTAGCTCGTTGATCAATAGATAGTCATGGTTTCCTGACTATGGGCATTGGATGTCATTGATAACGAGATCACATCATTAGGAGAATGATGTGATGGACAAGACCCAATCCTAAACATAGCATAAGATCGTATAGTTCGTTTGCTAGAGTTTTCCAATGTCAAGTATCTTTTCCTTAGACCATGAGATCGTGTAACTCCCAAATACCGTAGGAGTGCTTTGGGTGTACCAAACGTCACAACGTAACTGGGTGACTATAAAGGTATACTACGGGTATCTCCGAAAGTGTCTATTGGGTTGACACGAATCAAGACTGGGATTTGTCACTCCGTATGACAGAGAGGTATCACTGGGCCCACTCGGTAATGCATCATCATAATGAGCTCAAAGTGACCAAGTGTCTGGTCACGGGATCATGCATTACGGTACGAGTAAAGTGACTTGCCGGTAACGATATTGAACGAGGTATTGGGATACCGACGATCGAATCTCGGGCAAGTAACATAC
>NW_025244881.1:0-2706 GCF_018294505.1 Triticum aestivum
AAAACCAGAAATAATAAAAAGTTATATCCAGATCCTTAGACCACCTGGCGACGATTACAAGCACTGAAGCGAAGCCAAGGTGCGCCGTCGTCATCACCCTTCCCTCGCCGGAGCTAGAAAAAACTTGTGGTAATACACAGTCGGGAAGTCATCCTGAGCATCTCCAACAGGCGCCGAACGCGCCACGTGCAAAAAACTGCTTTGTCGTGCGCCCATCGCCTGGTTTGGCGCGGCGCACAGCGCAGGCTCCAGCACCCGCGCTAAAATGCAGCGCGCGCGCGCCGCTCCAGCAGCGCGCAAAAAATGCAGCGCGCGTGACTCACCGGGGCATTGCATATATGGCATTTTGAACACAAAATGAAGTTGAAACATTCAAAATGCAATAAACATGACATATAAAATTTCACACAAACAAGTTGATGAAGAAAAGTTCATGCCCACAAGTTCAAAATCATGCCCACAAGTTCATCCAACCAAGTTCAAAATGCAAATCAAGTTCAATACACAAATGAAAGACACATCATTCCTCGTCGTCGTCTTCGTCCTCGTCCTCATCTTTGGAAGACGATTCTTCCGCCTCCGAAGATGAATCTTCCTCCCTCTCCTCATCGCGCACCGCATCACGTGAAGCTCCGACGGTGTTGGCAAGATCTTCAACGGCATCTTCATGGGAATGTGTGCGAGGAGGCACATCGAAAGAGAGGTGCACCCATGCCTCCCATGAGAGAAGCAAAACTCATGGCTCCCATGGTGGCCATAGCGTCGGGGGGTGCTCCAAAGCCAGCAATGCCTCCCATTGCACCGCCCATGGTACCTCCGAAGCCACCCATGCCACCCATGGCGCCGAGGCCACCCATGCCACCCATGGCGCCGAGGCCACCACCACCCATTGCGCCGAGGCCGCCGCCACCCATTGCACGAACCATGGCTCTTTTTTGGATCAAGACGTCTTCACGGGCAAGATTGACTTACTCCTTTTGTGCCGCATTGAGGTTAGATGTGTCCAAGAAGAACAAGTGCTTCTCCCATTCCAACAATCTAGTTCGCTCCTCATTGCTCACCTTCCTCTCCCCCAAAGCCACCTTCCTCTCCTCAGCCGCCACCCTCCTCTCTTCGGCCGCCAACCTCCTCTCCTCGGCCACGGCATCTTGGTTCCTTGCCATTTTCCTCACCTCGTTGGCTTCTTTTCTTGCCTTCACAATAGCTTCCATAGCATTTTTGAGCTCATCATCTCCTTTCCTCTTCTTCTTTTCGGTTTTGTCTTTCTTGCACCCATCCGGTCGCTTTGGCTTCGAGTATGAAACCGAGTTGGGTGGGGGGCTTCTCTTGCCGTCATCACTTGATGCATCAT
The DNA here is from genome assembly GCF_018294505.1 of Triticum aestivum. Lineage (NCBI taxonomy): Eukaryota > Viridiplantae > Streptophyta > Magnoliopsida > Poales > Poaceae > Triticum > Triticum aestivum. The sequence continues at coordinate 1,352 of NW_025244881.1, forward strand.
CCTCGTCATCATCATCATCCAACTTAATTGTTCGCTTGCGTTTGTTGCTCAAATGCAAATCATCCAAATCTTCACGCTTCTTCCATTTCTCATCATCCTTCAACATGTTATAGCAATGGGGCAAGGTAAAGACCCTTCCTTTCTTGATCTTCCCCTTCTTGGTTGTCCTCTCCTCTTCTTTGAACAAGTTTTGCGCAATGTTGTACTACATGAAAACAAAGCAAGTTAGCACCAACAACAAGTATGATGAACATGTATGAAATGCCACTTACTATCGTCCTCATTTGTGCCACTTGGGTTCAACTTGTCAACCACCTTTTGACAGGCCGCCCACCTTTGACAATCCGAGTTGATTGTCGACCATTGGGACCGAAGTGATCTCTCGGAGCGGTGAATTGCACTCAAGTTGTGAACATCAAAGTGTTCTTTCATCCGCCCCCAATAAGCATCTCTACTTTGATCACCTCCAACGGATGGATCCCTCGACACTTGCAACCAAGTATTGCATAGTAAGATGTCATCGACGTTGCTGTAATTGCCCGCTCTTCCTTTTGGTGCGTCGACAATGCCCTCACCCTCCTCGTCCACCTCGAACTCATGGTCTCGAAATGCATGTCATTGGTTTGAGACCAATGCGAATTGTTGGAGCCAACACCCATCGTTGACATGTATGCATCATCATTGAGACTACAAAGTTTTCTGAACAATGCAAATAAGCTATCTATATGTAAATGCATTGAAAAAAATAAGAAAAAAATGAAAAGTTGGAATTTTTTTTACCTTGGGGGCATTTCGTCGAACATGTTGTGCGCGTTGGCCGCCGGCGCTTCGGTAGCCGCCGCGCCCGTCGCACGCCCTGCAAGCTTCTTCCTCCTCGCCTTCGAGGTGCCGGAGCCGTCCGCCGCCTTGTTTTTCTTCGCCGATGTCTTGCCCTTCTTTGGCCGCGCCACATTGGGGAGCTTTGAGGAGGGGGCGGCGGCTCGGGCCGGCACCGGTGCGACGCCAGCCGCCGCCGAGGTCATCCGCGGCGGCATGTAGAGGCCGCGCGCGAGGCCGATGGTCGGAGGAGCTCCGGCGGAGGCGAGGCCAACGCCACCCGGGCTAGGGTTTGCGGCGGCGGCGGCGGTGGAGGGGTCGCGGCTATAGGATGGGGTGAGCGGGGTGCCGGCGCGTGCGTCCATGGGGTGCAGTTCGCCGGCGCGCGCAGGGCGTAGGAGGCGGAGAAGAGAGAGTGCAGCGCGAGCGCTCGAGTGTGTCGCGTGCGGAAGCGAGCGCCCCAAATACACCGCGCGAGATAGCGAATCCGACCGCGCGCCAAACTCCTTATACCGCGCGCGCGGTTATTGCGCGCCCGC
>NW_025244882.1:0-2706 GCF_018294505.1 Triticum aestivum
TATCATATAGCTAGTAACATGCATGCTAACTAGGCAATTTTGATGAGGTGACATAGAATTAAATAAAGTAAGAGAGGGTTGAGTATCATATCATGATACCGTATCATAATAAATGCTACACTAGTAATATGTGTCATGCATGATAATAAATAAAGTGATACTCCCTCAATTCCCTTATACAAGGCCACAAACTCAAATTACAGGTACCAAGGTAAATTTAATGACTGCTTTGTAAGTCAATTATTCCTTTCGTTAACCGGGATCATTAATACGCCCGCATGCATGCAAAGAAGGAATGGGAAGGAAGTAACACAATGTCATTATGACTACATGCATGCAAGTATTAAACAAATTGGTAGTACGAGGAAACATCATTATCTTTTGCCTCGATTACTGTTAGTGGCCTTGTATAGATGCAAATTGTATTTTTCATAATGGCCTTGTATAAGGGAATAGAGGGAGTACTATCATATGATACTATGAATTAGGGAGGTAGTATCATACACTAGTACCATATGCATGATACTAACTTATGATACTACTCGTTACGACCAGCCTTAAGCCTTATGCTGGGCGTGTGGGCAGCGGCGACAACAGATGGATTGGAGGTTTAAATAAAACGGCGTGGAGGGGAAACAGAACAACCATGTGGGTTGACCCGTGATTTGTCTGATGCGTAAATCACACAGTATATTTTTAGTACTAGCCCCCCTCCCCAAAAACATCCATGGGGTGGCTGAACCATGGCGGGGCCTGGCCCCCGCTCGCCCTCCCACTGCCTCCGTCCCTGCATGTGGTAGCTCTGAAAATGACCTGCAAGAAAGTTAAAATATGTTGTCTGTTAAAAATTATGTCATTTCTATGGTTCCATATAGCCCATATAAGCGCACAATATTCCAGTCTGAATACGAGCCGCAGTCATATGATCAATCCCAGTTAATCACATCCCAAATAACGATTCAATGTTAATTGGAGGGGTAATGTTAAAGGCTATATGGATCGTTCTCCAAAGCAATTTCGTGAGTGGGCACTCTATGAACAAGTGTTGTATTGTTTCATCATGATCACGAAAACAACAACGTGAACTACCTAACCACCGCCTCTTTAGTAAGTTATCTTTGGTGAGGATCACTTGCTTGTGAACAAACCACATAAAAAATTACGCAAGGGAACTTTTTTTGAGTCGGAAACCAATATTTTCCATTACCGAAACAACTCAGCATTATCACTGGCTACAAGACCATACACGAAATCAGGAGCTTCTTCCGGCCACATAGCTGGGGATACAAGCCTTGAGTCTGCACCAAATGTGCTAAAGCGTCAGCAACCTTATTACACGCTCTGGGGCAGTAAGAGAACCCGACATGGGTGAAATTTAAACTTGCAAAACATCTAATTTCCTTAAAAAGATTCCCGTTTGTTGACAAATCATGATCATTGGAGGTAGCCGCTTGTACTAGGGTCTTGGAATCTGACAACACATGTACTCTTGACATTCCCCAGCCTTGAGCTGCATACAAGCTTTGGAGGCACGCTGTAGCTTCAGCATAGAGGGGGTCACTGACATATTGCATATGTCCAGCGCCAGCACCAACTGGCCGACCGGCATGGTCTCTGATCATGAAACCCCATCCACCATGGGTAGGATTTTCCTTCATACTTCCATCCACGTTGATCTGGAGAATGTACTGGTTCAGCGCTGCTCTTCTATCACTCTGCTCTTGGCTACTTGATTTACCCTTCAGAGCATACATTTGCCAGTTTTGGACTAGGGAGTGCACCCTTTTGGCAACCGAAATTTGGTTTCGTTGGGGCTCTCCGGCATTCTTCTTATTTCTCGTATCCCACCACGTCCAGAGCATCATTACACACTTTAAACTCTTGTCACCCGGCATTTGGAGGGTTTTTGATATCAAATCTTTGGGACCCTCACACAGTAATAGATGTTCTCTGTCTTCACTCATCTGCATTTCTTGCCATAGTGCTTTGACAACTTTACATTTAAGGAACAGATGGGCTCCATCCCCATTCTGGCAAGAGAACATTGGACACAAGGTCTCAGTCTCCATACCCCTTCTTTCAATGCTCCAGCGATGAGGAAGACTATTGTGTGCCAATCTCCAGAGAAATTGTTTTACCTTGCCCGGACAGTGACTCTTCCATATCGCCAACCAATCAAATTTACTGGTCGGCTCGCTGCACTCCCCAACTTGCTTCTTTGCTTTATTCTGGAGAATTTTTATGGTACATCATACTACCCAATATAATGGGTAGTATTTAGTTGATCCAACGGTTGATGTGGATCAAACAAATTATGGCTTTAGGACATATTGGTAATTCTATATGCACTGCACCGGCTCAAATCGTCCGCCATGCCAACGCCGCTGCAGTCAGTGCCTGCACAAAACGACACAAAATAGCTCTAACGCACGAACGGGTGCGTCTACAACCCACGTCGCCACTGATCCTTGGGGCTTGGGCTGCCGGAGCGATGAGGTCGTACCGGCGTGGTTTAAACGCAAGTGGCGGACCGTGATCGCAGCCCAAGAGCATCAGCACCTCCTGTCGATGCTGAAGTGATGAGTACAGCGACATCGTCGAAACCCGACGAAGCCAGCTGCGACATCGGCGCTGGTTCAGTTCTTCCACGACAACAGCTTTGGCCCGACTCCGACGGAGGCCGAGCTCATGGAGTTCTCCGCCGAC
>NW_025244883.1:0-2705 GCF_018294505.1 Triticum aestivum
TGTGATGGTGGCTCCTGTAGTTTGTTAGGCTCCCCTACCTCACTCCCATCCAAGGTTGTTAGCTTCATTTCTCTCCTCCGCGCTTTTGATAGTGAGCGCTCGTCCACGCCAAGCAGCACCAATCCAGGTGAGCAGCCCCCTCTTGAAACTTTTGCTTTCTTCTACATCTTGATTTCTCCTTCTGCGTTCCACATACCATTTTTTGTTTTTGTTTCTGTTTGTTGTTGGAACTAGATTATAGTGAGCTGTTTTAGCTTACAAGAAACCTTCTTTTTTGAAGGAAATTCAGCAAAGCTGAGGAAGACAGAACTAGAGCAGAGAGGAAGCGGAACAGAACACTCTGTTATGAAGATGTGAAGTAGGTGGTAAATATGATTTGGTTTTTACTCCATCATATTGCACGTGTTCCATTTATTCCCGCCCAGGCTATTTCTCTCAGATCCATATGTGAATAAATCTCACTTGATATCCCAGTCCCAGTGTATATGACTTCTAGTCAAAGTAAAGTATCTTTGTTAATAATTGTAAAAGACAAGTTTATTTTCACTTCATGTGTTTCTCTAACTTCCTAACGTATGTATGTTGAAACTAATTTCATGGGAATTTTTGGTGGAAACGTATCTGCAGAAAACAATTGCCTGTGATAGTCGGTTTATTGTATTACAGATAGCCTGCTTGTTAAATACTCTGACTGCAAAATTTACTTACGCAGTGCTAATTGTGTACACAGTTTGCTCCCAGTACGATTCCATAACTCCAGCCACCATGAGCTCATCTGCTGCCATTGGAGCTATCAGTGGCTTCAAGGATAGGCTCCACTCCTTCAGTCCCATCCAAGATTGTTAGGTTCATTTCTCTCCTCCTGCTACTGCGCATTGGACAGCGAGCGCTTGTTTACGGCAAGCAGCACCGATCCAGGTGAACACGCCCCCCTTGAACCTTGCTTTCTTCGACGGCTTGATTTCTTATTCTGCGTTCCACATATGAAGCTCACTTGGCTACTATGGTACCTTTTGACTCATATCACCATAGTTCCATCGCTGTGCAGACCCCGTTTCAAGCTGCCATGAGGGCATGTACGTCAGTTGATGGGATTCTAGTATTAGTAGGGGAATTTAGCTGTTTTCGGTGTATAGTTTGACGCATATCTTATTTGCTGCCTAGCATGTTTTTTTTTTGGTGAAGTTAGCTCTAGACTCACTTTCCATGGAAGTGCTCTGCAGTTGGTATGTTAACATCATGAGCTAATATTTTTTACTCCCTCCGTCCCATAATGTAAGACGTTGTTAGACACTAGTGTAGTGTCTAGCAACGTCTTACACTATGGGACGGAGGGAGTACATGGCTGACAGCTATGTTCTGTTTCATTATTAAAGAGGGGTGTATACAACCAAATACACCGTTTATTAATGCAACTGTGGTGCCAAGACTTGACTCATGTGCTTCCTTGCTTCCTTTTGTTGGATAGTTTAATTCTCTCATTTGCAGCCTGCCCTGCTTTCTTTCTGACTTACCAGTTCCTTCCTTTTGATGCATCATCGCTCTCCTTTCCTCTAAATCCATCTGTTTGGTTTCTCCCCTGTGCAAGGCCTACTTTTGCTCCTGCTTGCTGTGCTACCTCCGGAGTGCCGGGAGATGACAGGGTTTCTTGACACGGTAGTTGGCGCAGCAATAGGATGGCTGGTGCAAAGCATCCTTGGGACCTTCTTCACTGAACAGATTGAAGACTGGAGTCGTGAAATTGGACTTGCTGAAGATGTGGAGAAGCTCAAATTTGAGATGAGAAATGTGGAGATGGTTCTTGCTGCTGCCGAGGGAAGGAGGATTGAAAACAAGCCTCTGGCACATTCACTGGATTTTCTCAGAGAGCTGCTTTATGACTCGGAAGATGTGATGGACGAGCTCAATTACTACCGACTCCAGCAACTGATCGAAGAAGGTGCTTCACTCGTCTCTCTTGTTCCATCTTTCTTGCTTTCAGCTTTTATATTTTTTTTGGCAAGTGCTTTCAGCTTTTATAATGGTGTTGGTTGTAATTGTTACTTGGCCTACAGTTTACTACCTACGTTCTAAAATGTTAGGTGCACACACATTATAAAAAATAGGTTTGACCAACCATTAGACTAAGGATATATGCGTTATATACACAAAAGTGATACCATTAGATTTGTATTCAGAAGCAATTTCCTGTCATACAATTTTTGTCACGTCATCTATGTATATTTTGTCACATACCGTATCACTGGTAGAAAACAGGGCTTTGGTCACAGGGCAATATTCACATTAGTCCTGGTTCAGTCACGAACCGGGACTAATGTGAGCATTGGTCCCGGTTCGTGCGGCTAAAGGCATTAGTCCCGGTTCAAATGAGCCCTTTAGTCCCGGTTTGAGACAAGAACCGGGACTAAAGGGTGCGATGCTGCTGTTCTCATCCATCCATTATTTCTCTCCTGTTCTTAATGCTGCTGCTGCTGCTGCTGCTGAGCATTTGAAGGAGCCGCCTGTCGACGGCAAGCCACACCAATCCAGGTGAGCTTTAACCTTTACTTTCTTCATTTCTTCCTCTGGGTTCCACTTATATCTTAGCTCTGAAAAAACCAGTTTTCAAACAGGAAAAATCAAGGGAAATTTCAGCAAGCTATGTTAGCTCTGAACCACCAACCTATTTTAGCTGTCGACACACCAATTTTCAAAGAATAATAACC
>NW_025244884.1:0-2705 GCF_018294505.1 Triticum aestivum
ATTATCATATAACCCCATAGAAGATTTAAATTTACATGCACGTACACAAAACCATTTTATCATCTAAGAAATCAACATGCAATATAACTCTTTTTGCAGTAAACATTACGAACAACTGACTGAGTACAAAGGGTCCGAGTACAATATTCGTTCAATATTAGTGCCTCCGTCCAAAAATTTGTGGACAAATTTTTGTACATACGGATGTATCTATGCAAAAAACATGACTAGATACATGTGTATCTACATGAATCTAACACATTAATTTTGTATCGGATGGAGTACTAAATTTCTCATGATATTTGCTACGGGTCATGTCAGACTGGATCTTACTGTCTTGTTTGCAAATCCCGCGCGCAGGGTGACGGTACAAAACTCCCTCATACGATGCTCATCAGGGCACAAACCGTTGGTGTCCAAACAAATGCCACACTGTGAATCGAGATCAATCTCATTACTAGTACGTACAGTCTTAAAGATTAGTGCTAGCAGTTGAATTCAGATCTGACAGATTCTATAGTGCAAATACGTACCACACTGATCTCCTTAACCATTTTCGCTCGAGAGAGGGATGTGAGGAGGAGGGGGCGAAAAGAGCAGTCACTTCCGACCCCTAAGCTGACGATGGCGGTGGCGGCCGAAGATTTCGAAAAGCGCGTACGCCCGACGTCTCCGATCTTATATTGGAGCGGTCGTGGCGGTGGTAGGAGGCCCCGATGCGACGGGTGGTTAGGAGGAAGGCGGTGCAATCACGGGATTTCGGGAGAGGTGGCGTGCGTGAGTTATGGGATCTTTTAACATATATCATCAAGATAACAAAAGAACATTATGTTGTGCTAAAAAATACATTTCATACGGGTGAACTAGGTTTTTGGTTCGAAACAAGTTTAAACGATATATAATTCCAAAATTGGCCTTGTCCATTTTCCAAATAAGTTTCACAACTATACATGCCATGACCAATGCAAGCAAGCATGCAAAATGGTTTTTAGTTTAGCGAAGTTTTTCATTTTCGGACGAAAATGCCCGAATGTGGTCGCACGTGACAACACTTGCAATCATTGTCGAAAATGGTTCAAACTAGGCATGGAGGCATACAATGGCCATGAATTGTCACCACAAAAAAGTTCGGTTGACTTAAGATATGTGAACAAACCATCGGGCATTTTCGGAGGGTGCCAGGCTAGCCCGGAAGGGCGAGTCCGGGAGCACCTCCATGTTAACACCACATACAAATGATTCCAACTTTTTTTCATGCCTCCCATGAGAAAATCAAGCAAACATGCAAATATGGTTCTCAGTTTCGACAACTTCTCCACGTATTGGGATTTATTTATATCGAAAATGCCCGAAAACTGGCCCCACATGGCATTAGTTGCAAACTTTACTAAGAATACTTCAAACTTGGCATGGAGGACTAACATGACCATGAGTTGTTACCCCAAATTTTTTGTGTTGATTCAAAAAAGGTAAACAAACCAGCATGTGTCTTCTTAGAGGATGCCATGTTAGCCCAAAGGAAGGGCGCGTACTGGAGCAACTCCGTGTTTACAATATCCACAAATGATGCCAACTTTATTTCATGATCTCCCATGAGAAAATCAATAATGCATTCACAATGGTTTTTAATTTGTCCAACATTTATAATCCTTCTGCAATTTCGAAGCGAAAAAGAAACATCGCTTGCGTGGTCTACCCCCCTAACCACACATCGAAAGGAGGGGGAAGATGACGCATTACACTTTGTTTGTCTTATGGTGGACCTAGTTGACACACCAAGCCTAGTTGGATCATTGGCCTACACCGGATTCCATGTCGTATGAAAGCTCGGGTACATCAACTGCTCCCGTCTAGAACCTTTGAACTGCACTGTCCACTTTGTGAAGCAAGTACAACATGAAATTTGTGAAATTCACCCAAGCTTTTAAAGTACATCTCATGACAAAATCAAGCAAGCATGCAAAAATGCTATTCAGTTTACACAAAATTTTGCATGTACGGTAATTTTTTCGGCCGAAAATACTCGAAAACTGGCCACACGTGAATCATATTGCAAACTTTACAACAAAATGGTTCAAACATGGCCTTCAATAGTCACCCCAAAAAGTTGGGTCGATTTCATACAGGTCAGGATAGTACTATAGCATCTGCTCTCAAAGGGCGCCAGGCTCGGCCGGAAGGGCTTGTGTCGGGGAACCTCCATGTTCACACCATCTTTATATTTTGTCAAATATATTTCATGGCCTCCCATGACCAAATGAAGCATGCATGCACAATGGTTGTAAGTTTCTACTAGATTTTCCATTTTCTTCCATTTTTCGGTCATAAATGCTCGAAAAGTGGCCGCAATTGCCAAAACTTGCAAATTTTGCTGAAACTCATTTTGATGTTGTCCTGGAAGCCTGTAATGTAACATTTTCCATTGCATGTCATAACTTGGGTTCATTCCACATGAAGCATGATCTACTTGGTTTGTACATTCGACAGTGTAGCACGAAGGTTCTCGACGGAGGCAGTGCGTGTACTGCATCGACTCCATGGATGTAATCCTGTTTGAACCAATGTTCGCACTTGGTATGGTGTCAATTAGGTCTAACCTTAGGCAATAAAGCTTGAAGGCATCATGTGCTACCACTTTCGATGGTTGTCTACGGGTAGACCGTCTGGGAGGTGAAAAAATCATCAAAATCATGTGTAACCTTGAA
>NW_025244885.1:0-2705 GCF_018294505.1 Triticum aestivum
GTTTCTAAGCCAATGACCGGCGGCAGAATCCTCTACCAATTATTTGATGCACCAATATAGGCATATAGCGAGTACAGGAAGGATCCAAACTGACTTGTCATCTTGCTCCACCATTGCATGCTAGTATAGAATTTATCAATAACTAGTTGTCAACCCGTGCATCCGCACGGGCTAGTCATCTTGGAAAGGCATGTATATATTAATAGCTTATTTGATACATAGACACTTACATATTTAAATATAAAGAAATCCAGTATGAATCTATTAAATATTAGGATTAAAATCATCAAACATTTCTTACCATATGTCAATATGTCTGAGATTGGTTAGTTGAAAGAAAAACATAAGTAAATGTTAGGTGAATTTTGGAGAAATATCCAACTTTAAACGTACACTAATCATATATCCACGTTTCATGATCAAAATGTAACGGAAAATGCATTTTCAACTATGTTTGCAAAGTAGAATAAATATGTTGGAAAATAATTTCATTGTTTTGGCCTTTATGAGATATTTTTCACTCTCGAATGTATTGTTGGAGCCTCATTTTAGATATCCTTATTTTACTTGTCCCCATGATGTGGAAAATAAACAATTTTTTTCTTTGTAATGCAAACAGTAGACAACCATAAAATGGTTTGCGGAGCAAGAATATCCAATATACAAAGAAAAATGAACGTAACTTATTAGCAACCATTGTATCATATTAAGATTTCAAAGAAACGTAATGACATTGTAAAAAAAGTCAGGCGATAAACTGAAAACAATTGATCACGTGATGTTAACACATGTACCTCATTTATTGTATTACGTTTTCTTGCTTTGCAAATGAGCAATGACATACTAATTAAGAGGTACTATGATACAAAAATTACCAGGTGATTCCACGTGTTCATTTTTTACCATCTGACGGATATCAAATATATGAAAAATTGTAGGCAGAAAAGCAAAGCAGGCATTAGTTTGTACAAACATAATTCAGAAGACAACTATTTACCCATAGCATCCGTATATCCATAGTCATTACAATCAGATGATTTTAAAATATTTAATTGATATTTGGAAAAATATATTAGGTAATTATACTCGCTATATACTCAAAAAATGAACTGTTTTGACTCATTATCATCATCAAGTAAAAGATCCACAAAAGGTATTCACACAAAAAATAAACTACCTAAACAAAATTTGATAAGGCTATCTCTAAACAAAATATAAGCAGGATTAGCACTGCATCAACATTAGTAACCGTTTTTTCTAAAAAAATAGTGTACCGTAGATAGGGACTGACAATCAATTAGTAAGTTACATAAACTATTCTACGTATGGTCGGATCAATTGACAAAAGAATTCTCCTTATTAATGTTTCAATATACGCAAGGCTGAAATAAAATGGAAGCTAAAGCAACAATTTTAATCCGGAGCATAGCTAAAATAGCTGCAGTTTTGTTATCCAAAAGGGAAATTTCTGTATTGAATGAAAACAAAAAACATGATTAGTGTTGGCTAATACATAAAGAGTAGATCATTTAATAATGCGAGCAAATTCCTAGCAGGTGTAGCAGAACACGCTAGATTTAGCATTAGGTAGAATAGCTTCGATAGGGATTTTGTTTCTCCGTCAAGCACAAAGGTCTATAAATATGGAAATGCAGCATGAGAAAGGTAAACCAATGAAGCTAGTACGTGTGCCATTTTTATTTGGCAGCTTTGTCCGCAATACACATAAATAAAAAATTAAGAAAGTACACCTCTTGTATGGATTGCTTTATTTATGTGGCTGAAGTCAGAACTAAACCACTGAAATGGCATCCTTTATAACCTGAAGAGACACATAATGGATCAAAATATGACCTCAAATTATCATCTAAATCTCTGCTAACTGAACAGAGCATAACAGTAAATCTAATGGAGATATTTAGAAAAGATAAATATGTTTTCATCTATCCAAATTACAAATACTCAGTACATATCTATTGTACTTCATGGGAAACAAACTAACCAAAAAGATAGAACCTGCGGTAGAATTTATAGAAGAGAAAAGTATATTTTTCGTCCCTCAACTTTAGGTGAAGTCTAAATTTGGTCCCTCAACTCCGAAACCGGACAACTTGCACCCCCAACTAACGAAACCGGACAAGGTTCGTCCCTGCTCTTGATTTTGACCGGTTTTAGTGCTGACTGACCCCGGTTTTGACCCGTGCTCACTCAAATTCGTCTAATTTTTTCATATCCATGAACTTTTTGAAATTTGTGTACTGTTTTCAAATCAGTGTATTTTTTCAAGTTCGTGTGATTTTATCAAATCCAAGTATTTTTTTTCAAATCTATGAAGTGTTTTTGAATTTCGCGTACTTGTTTCAAATCCGCATACTTTGTAAAGTTGGTGTATTTTTTTAATCCATGGTCCTTTTCCAATCCATGAACTTTGTTTGAAATTCAGATACTTGTTTCAAGTTGACATAATTTTTCAACTCCACACTTTTTTTTTCTATTTTGCGTGAAAGAAATTCAAATCCGCGTACGTTTTCAAGTTCGCATAAAATTTTCAAATCCAAAAAAATGTACGCGAATATGAATAAGTACGTCAATTTTAGAAAATTACACGAATTTGAAAAAACCACATGAACTTTAAAAAAGTACACGGATTTAAAAAATATGTGTACTTGGAAAAAGTACGCGGATTTGGAAAAAGTACACCATTT
>NW_025244886.1:0-1025 GCF_018294505.1 Triticum aestivum
TTGAGCTATAAGACCCTGAAATTGAAAAGCATTTCAAATGAACTCTGAAAAGGTTGAAAGTTGGCATGGTATCATCATTCCATCCACATAGCATGTGCAAGAAAGTTGAGAGGGTTACGGCAAAAACTGGATGCACTTCTTGTACAAAACGGACAACCTCTTTCAAAGTATCAGGATTTCATACGGAAACTCGTCTGTTACAAAGGGATTTCATTTTTTAAAACTTATTTGAACTCCTGACTTTTTGTGTGTTCAAAATGCACCATTAAAAGCCACATCATCATTTTTCAATCCTTTCTCGCTTCATTTGTTATTTTTCATGCATTTAATAATTATTTTGAGTTATAAGACCCTAAAATCGAAAACCATTTCAAATGAACTCTGAAAAGGTTGAAAGTTGGCATGGTATCATCATTTCGTCCACATAGCATGTGCAAGAAAGTTGAGAGGGTTACGGCAAAAACTGGATGCACTTCATGTACAAAACAGACAATCTCTTTCAAAGTATCAGGATTTCATACGGAAACTCGTCTGTTACAAAGATATTTCATTTTTTAAAACTTATTTGAACTCCTGACTTTTTGTGTGTTCAAAATGCACCATTCAAAGCCACATCATCATTTTTCAATCCTTTCTGACTTCATTTGTTATTTTTCATGCATTTACTAATTATTTTGAGCTATAAGACCCTAAAATTGAAAAGCATTTCAAATGAACTCTTAAAAGGTTGAAAGTTGGCATGGTATCATCATTCCATCCACATAGCATGTGCAAGAAAGTTGAGAGGGTTACGGCAAAAACTGGATGCACTTCGTGTACAAAACGGACAATCTCTTTCAAAGTATCAGGATTTCATACGGAAACTCGTCTCTTACAAAGGGATTTCATTTTTTAAAACTTATTTGAACTCCTGACTTTTTGTGTGTTCAAAATGCACCATTCAAAGCCACATCATCATTTTTCAATCCTTTCTGGCTTCATTTGTTATTTTTCATGCATTTACTAATTATTTTGAGCTATAAGAC
>NW_025244886.1:1035-2705 GCF_018294505.1 Triticum aestivum
AAAACTGGATGCATTTCGTGTACAAAACGGACGATCTCTTTCAAAGTATCAGGATTTCATTCGGAAACTCGTCTCTTACAAAGATATTTCATTTTTTAAAACTTATTTGAACTCCTGACTTTTTGTGTGTTCAAAATGCACCATTCAAAGCCACATCATCATTTTTCAATCCTTTCTGGCTTCATTTGTTATTTTTCATGTATTTACTAATTATTTTGAGCTATAAGACCCTAAAATTGAAAAGTATTTCAAATGAACTCTTAGGAGGTTGAAAGCTGGCATGGTATCATCATTCCATCCACATAGCATGTGCAAGAAAGTTGAGAGGGTTACGGCAAAAACTGGATGCACTTCTTGTACAAAACGGACAACCTCTTTCAAAGTATCAGGATTTCATACGGAAACTCGTCTCTTACAAAGGGATTTCATTTTTAAAAACTTATTTGAACTCCTGATTTTTTGTGTGTTCAAAATGCACCATTAAAAGCCACATCATCATTTTTCAATCCTTTCCCGCTTCATTTGTTATTTTTCATGCATTTACTAATTATTTTGAGCTATAAGACAATGAAATTGAAAAGCATTTCAAATGAACTCTGAAAAGGTTGAAAGTTGGCATGGTATCATCATTTCATCCACATAGCATGTGCAAGAAAGTTGAGAGGGTTACGGCAAAAACTGGATGCACTTCGTGTACAAAACGGACAATCTCTTTCAAAGTATCAGGATTTCATACGGAAACTCGTCTCTTACAAAGGGATTTCATTTTTTAAAACTTATTTGAACTCCTGACTTTTTGTGTGTTCAAAATGCACCATTCAAAGCCACATCATCATTTTTCAATCCTTTCTGGCTTCATTTGTTATTTTTCATGCATTTACTAATTATTTTGAGCTATAAGACAATGAAATTGAAAAGCATTTCAAATGAACTCTGAAAAGGTTGAAAGTTGGCATGGTATCATCATTTCATCCACATAGCATGTGCAAGAAAGTTGAGAGGGTTACGGCAAAAACTGGATGCACTTCATTTACAAAACGGACAATCTCTTTCAAAGTATCAGGATTTCATACGGAAACTCGTCTGTTACAAAGATATTTCATTTTTTAAAACTTATTTGAACTCCTGACTTTTTGTGTGTTCAAAATGCATCATTCAAAGCCACATCATCATTTTTCAATCCTTTCTGACTTCATTTGTTATTTTTCATGCATTTACTAATTATTTTGAGCTATAAGACCCTAAAATTGAAAAGCATTTCAAATGAACTCTTAAAAGGTTGAAAGTTGGCATGGTATCATCATTCCATCCACATAGCATGTGCAAGAAAGTTGAGAGGGTTACGGCGAAAACTGGATGCACTTCGTGTACAAAACGGACAATCTCTTTCAAAGTATCAGGATTTCATACGGAAACTCGTCTCTTACAAAGGGATTTCATTTTTTAAAACTTATTTGAACTCCTGACTTTTTGTGTGTTCAAAATGCACCATTCAAAGCCACATCATCATTTTTCAATCCTTTCTGGCTTCATTTGTTATTTTTCATGCATTTACTAATTATTTTGAGCTATAAGACAATGAAATTGAAAAGCATTTCAAATGAACTCTAAAAAGGTTGAAAGTTGGCATGGTATCATCATTTCATCCACATAGCATGTGCAAGAAAGTT
>NW_025244887.1:0-1761 GCF_018294505.1 Triticum aestivum
AACTGCGACACTTGACGACCAACACGAAAGCACACCTTGGGGTTCGACAACAATGGAAATCGCTTTAGGACCGTAAAACGGTGAGTAATAGTCCACGAAAGGGACATAATCGACAAAAACCGCGATTGTTGATGACCAAAACATAAATGCACCAGGGGTTCGTCAATCGTGGAAATCCCTCCGGGACCCGAAACTGCGAGTAATAGTCCACAAAACGGGCGAGAATCGGCCAAAACTGCGAGTGTTGATGAATGACACGTAAGTGCATCTTTGGGTTCAACAACTATGGAAATCGGTTCGGGACCCCAAAAAGGTGAGTGATAGTCCACGAAACGGGTCAGAATTGGCCAGAACTGTGAGTGTTGACGACGGGCACGTAAACGCACCCCCGGGATCGTGAATCGTGGAAATCGCTCTGGGACCCCAAAAAAGTGAGTAATAGTCCACGAGACGGACCAGAATTGGGCAAAATGGTGAGTGTTGATAACCGACACATAAACGCACCCCGGGGATCGCAAATCGTGTAAATCGCTCTAGGACCCCAAAACGGTGAGTAATAGTGCACCAAACGGACCAGAATCGGCCAAAACTGCGATTGTTGATGACCGACACGTAAGCGCACCGTAGGGTTTGTCAATCGTGGAAATCACTTCGGGATGCCAAAACTGTGTAATAGTTCAAAAACGGGCCAAAATCGGCCAAAACTGCGAGTCTTGACGACCAACACGCAAGCACACCTTGGGGTTCGACAAAAATGGAAATCTCTTTGGGACCCCAAAACGGTGAGTAATAGTCCACGAAACGGGTCGGAATCAACAAAACCTGCGAGTGTTGATGAACGACACGTAAGTGCATCTTTGGGTTCAACAACTATGGAAATCGCTTCGGGACCCCAAAAAGGTGAGTGATAGTCCACGAAACGGGTCAGAATTGGCCAGAACTATGAGTGTTGACGACGGGCACGTAAACGCACCCCCGGGATCGTGAATCGTGGAAATCGCTCTGGGACCCCAAAACGGTGAGTAATAGTCCACGAGACGGACCAGAATTGGGCAAAATGGTGAGTGTTGATAACCGACACATAAACGCACCCCGGGGATCGCAAATCGTGTAAATCGCTCTAGGACCCCAAAACGGTGAGTAATAGTGCACCAAACGGACCAGAATCGGCCAAAACTGCGATTGTTGATGACCGACACGTAAGCGCACCGTAGGGTTTGTCAATCGTGGAAATCACTTCGGGATGCCAAAACTGTGTAATAGTTCAAAAACGGGCCAAAATCGGCCAAAACTGCGAGTCTTGACGACCAACACGCAAGCACACCTTGGGGTTCGACAAAAATGGAAATCTCTTTGGGACCCCAAAACGGTGAGTAATAGTCCACGAAATGGGTCGGAATCAACAAAACCTGCGAGTGTTGATGACCGACACGTAAACGCACCCAAAGGTTCGTCAATCATGGAAATCACTCCGGGACCCCAAAACAGTGAGTAATAGTCCACGAGACGGCCAGAATTGGCCAAAATTGTGAGTGTTGATGACCGACACATAAACGCACCCCCGGGGTTCATCAATCGTGGAAATCACATCGGGACCCCAAAACTGAGTAATAATCCAAGAAACGAGCCAGAATCGGCCAAAACTGCGACACTTGACGACCAACACGAAAGCACACCTTGGGGTTCGACAACAATGGAAATCGCTTTAGGACCGTAAAACGGTGAGTAATAGTCCACGAAAGGGACATAATCGACAAAAAC
>NW_025244887.1:1771-2704 GCF_018294505.1 Triticum aestivum
GGACCAGAATCGGCCAAAACTGCGATTGTTGATGACCGACACGTAAGCGCACCGTAGGGTTTGTCAATCGTGGAAATCACTTCGGGATGCCAAAACTGTGTAATAGTTCAAAAACGGGCCAAAATCGGCCAAAACTGCGAGTCTTGACGACCAACACGCAAGCACACCTTGGGGTTCGACAAAAATGGAAATCTCTTTGGGACCCCAAAACGGTGAGTAATAGTCCACGAAACGGGTCGGAATCAACAAAACCTGCGAGTGTTGATGACCGACACGTAAACGCACCCAGAGGTTCGTCAATCGTGGAAATCACTCCGGGACCCCAAAACAGTGAGTAATAGTCCACGAGACGGCCAGAATTGGCCAAAATTGTGAGTGTTGATGACCGACACATAAACGCACCCCTGGGGTTCATCAATCGTGGAAATCACATCGGGACCCCAAAACTGAGTAATAATCCAAGAAACGAGCCAGAATCGGCCAGAACTGCGAGACTTGACGACCAACACGAAAGCACACCTTGGGGTTCGACAACAATGGAAATCGCTTTAGGACCGTAAAACGGTGAGTAATAGTCCACGAAAGGGACATAATCGACAAAAACCGCGATTGTTGATGACCAAAACATAAATGCACCAGGGGTTCGTCAATCGTGGAAATCCCTCCGGGACCCGAAACTGCGAGTAATAGTCCACAAAACGGGCGAGAATCGGCCAAAACTGCGAGTGTTGATGAATGACACGTAAGTGCATCTTTGGGTTCAACAACTATGGAAATCGCTTCGGGACCCCAAAAAGGTGAGTGATAGTCCACGAAACGGGTCAGAATTGGCCAGAACTA
The DNA here is from genome assembly GCF_018294505.1 of Triticum aestivum. Taxonomy (NCBI): domain Eukaryota; kingdom Viridiplantae; phylum Streptophyta; class Magnoliopsida; order Poales; family Poaceae; genus Triticum; species Triticum aestivum. The sequence goes on from NW_025244887.1 coordinate 2,612, forward strand.
TGAGTGTTGACGACGGGCACGTAAACGCACCCCCGGGATCGTGAATCGTGGAAATCGCTCTGGGACCCCAAAACGGTGAGTAATAGTCCACGA
>NW_025244888.1:0-2704 GCF_018294505.1 Triticum aestivum
AAAATCTTCAAAGGTGTTTTATTTCTCAAATCTTCACACATATGAACACCTCACACACTATATGCTCTTGATCCATTTCTCTAAGCAATCATTTTCTTCAAGATTCCTCAATTGTGTGGATTTTCGATCTGTACAACTCTGGAACCTAAGACAAAGAGCGCTTAGTGAAATTCCTCAAGGCTCAACGGGTCAAATTCCTCAAAACTTGTCTTTTCGAAAAATCCTTCTGAGAACGCATATGACCTCTTCAAATTCCTCGCACCTACACTCTGTTCACAGGTACTCATGACCGCTGCTGAATCACTAGGTTCTCATCAACTTAACTCATTTGCAGCGTTCCTCGAAGAAAAACTGCATACTTCTTCAGAGTGCTCAGTTGTTCAAATTCCTCATCTGAAGAATATGGCTGAAGGAAAGAGACCGCAGAAAGGAGGAAAGAGGCCTGAGGTCATGACTGCTTTCGAAATCCCTGATGAACTCTATAAGGATTATTGCACACCTGATGAAGCCAAGTTTGGCAAAGAAAACAAGAATCAGCGCAAGGTGCGCATTCAGAGAATTGAACGGAGATGGGCAAGGGAATGGAGGGAATATCAATATGTTACTCCAAAATACATGAAGAAATTCGCCCTCAATCCTCCAAGCCCTAGAGCTCCATTGGCACCTGGCCAAGTAGCTGATCCCACTAGCATCAAAAGTGGTGAAGACTTTCCTGAAGAATGGGCTAAGCGCCAAGCTAAATTGGCAAGGCAAGCCAAGGAGGCAGTGAGGAAATTCAATGAGGATTCTGCTGCTGCTGCTGCTGAGACCTCGGTCAGACCGAGGAAATCAATGCCAAAGAAGCCGGCTCGCAAGCCAAGTGCTTCACCAACAGCGCCCTCACGGCCAAGTTCCTCAGCTATGCCCTCACGGCAAATTCCTCAGACCGCTACTGTTCCACCAAAGTCCTCAACTCCTGTGCATCTGGCTACATGCCAAAGGACTACTAGTTTTTCAATTGCTTCTGGTGTCTCAGCAAGTTCCTTAGCTGCACCAATGTCCTCATCAGGCCCCACTCTATTGAAGACTAAGGCAACAGCTGGACGCGGTCCTCGACCAAGTCCAAGGAAGAAACAGGTTGCGTTTCAAGTGCCCTCTGATGATGAAGCTTCTGATGAAGAACTTGCAGAAATCATCAGAGATAGACAAGTGAAGGCTGCTAGAGCCAAAGGCACATCTGTGCCACTGCTTTTGGATCCGAAGAAGATCCTCGACTATATTGATCTCTGGCACAAGGATCCGAACACTCCAATGCCTGATCTGCCTCTGACTCCCGGTCAAAGTCACATGCTGACCCATTTCATCACTCAAGAGAAATGGAAATTTGAGAAGGCAAGAGAGATCAAGAGAGCTCAATACAAGAAGGAGAAGCTCCTGAAGAGGAATGTTGTCAGAATGACACCTGAGGAACTTCTCCAGGCTCAGTCTGAAATCCAAGCCCTCAGCAAAGACTTTGATGCATACAATGCTGATTGGCAAGGAGCCAAAGTGAGATTCGTCAACCTGACAAAGAAAATGACAACTGTTGCAGCCCCATCACAACAAGAAAATCCTCAGGATGCAGCCCCATCGCAACAAGAACATGCCAGCACCGCTGATGACTTTCAGCCTGCTGATGAAAATACAAGTTCCAGGGCTGATGACTCCATCCCAGCCGCTGAAGAAATTGCCAGGGCATCCACTAGTGGTGCGCCTGAAGAAACTGAAGAGATCAGGGCAACTGCACCAGTTGCGCCTGAAGAAAATGAACCAGATTCCTCAACTCCTCCCGCACCTGCACCAACTCCAATTCTTCCTTCTGCCTATGAAGTGAAGAAGACCAAGGCTGCAGAGCGAGCTGCAGTGAAGAAAAGGAAGGCATCAGCTGCATCAAATTCTTCGGCTGCAAAGAAAATGAAGCCAATGACCAGCTCTCTTGAAAATCCTATTGATGTCGTTCCGATTTCCTCCATATCATCAAAGGAAATTGTTCCTTGTGGAGAAGACTACAAGATCCCAAGCGGATCTGATGAAGAAAATCATTCTGCTGCTACGTCAGAGCAGCCTGATGAAGAAATTGAAGTGGAAGCAATCCCTTCAACGCCAGTCATTTCCTCACTATGCCTCAGTTCACAGCTGAAGAGGCTGGTGTTGAGGAAATTGAAAATGAAGATGAAGATGTGGATATTGGATGCACTACACCAGTGATGAATGATGACTTTTGGGAAAGTCAGCATCCCAATACTCCTCCATTCACACCGATCCAACAAAATCCTCAGTCCCCGGCAACCACAGTTCAGATGGGCTCTGAAGAAACTCATCCCACTCCTTCTGTTCATGAAGAAATTCTAGCCGCTAGTGCTGAAGAAACTGTTGCTGCTGATCGTCAAGTTGCACAAGAGGAGGAACCAGAAATTCCTCAGCCTGAAGAACCTGAGCTCGTGATTCCTGAGGTTGTGCTGCAAATCACTAACACTCCTCTGCCCAAGCCGAAGAATCCGTTCTCAAGCAAGCAAAAATTCAAGGCTGAAGACTTCTTTTCTGTGCATGTGTTCTTCACTGATTATAATCCATATGACTCTGCTCGCACAAGGAAGAGGCATTTCTGGACTGCAAGTCAAGCCAACTTCTATTCCTCAGTGCTATTTGACAAGGACAAAATCTTCGATCATGAACATATTCCTCA
>NW_025244889.1:0-2704 GCF_018294505.1 Triticum aestivum
TGGGACACCCCTGCAGGGTATAAACTTTCGAGAGCCGTGCCCGCGGTTATGTGGCAGATGGGAATTTGTTAATGTCCGGTTGTAGAGAACTTGACACTTGACTTAATTAAAATGCATCAACCGTGTGTGTAGCCGTGATGGTCTCTTTTCGGCGGAGTCCGGGAAGTGAACACGGTTCTTGTGTTATGGTTGTGCGTAAGTAGTTTCAGGATCACTTCTTGATCACTTCTAGCTTCACGATCGTTGCGTTGCTTCTCTTCTCGCTCTTATTTGCGTATGTTAGCCACCATACATGCTAGTGCTTGCTGCAGCTCCACCTCACTACCCTTTCCTACCCATAAGCTTGAATAGTCTTGATCTCGCGGGTGTGAGATTGCCGAGTCCTCGTGACTCACAGATTCTACCAAAACAGTTGCAGGTGCCGATGATACCAGTGCAGGTGATGCTTCGGAGCTCTAGTGGGAGTTCGACGACGAACTTGGTCGTTACTATGTTTCGTTTCCTGATGATCAGTAGTGGAGCCTAGTTGGGACGATCGGGGATGTAGGATTTGGGGTTATCTTCTTTTTATTTGGATTTGACCGTAGTCGGTCTATATGTGTATCTTGAATGATGTATGAATTTATTTATGTATTGTGTGAAGTGGCGATTGTAAGCCAACTCTCTTTATCCCATTCTTGTTCACTACATGGGATTGTGTGAAGATGACCCTTCTTGCGACAAAACCTACAATGCGGTTATGCCTCTAAGTCGTGCCTCGACACGTGGGAGATATAGCCGCATCGTGGGTGTAACAAGTTGGTAATCAGAGCCATCCCCGACTTAGGAGCCCCCTGCTTGATCGAATTGCTGACGTTGTTGAGTCTAGAACAAAAATGTTTTGAGTCTTAGGATAATATATATCGGAGAGTAGGATTCTTTTTACTCCTCAGTCCCTTCGTCGCTCTGGTGAGGTCTCCTAACGTAGATGTTTTGACTTTCCTCTCCTCAGATTTCACAAAAAAAAAATTTGGGATCACGCCGGTATCTTGGAATCGTTCCGATGGTTTTGTGACGAGAACATTGTTCTTGGTGCCTCCTGACATTTAGGGGTTGTGGCAGTGTCCCAGGGAGTTGAGCTCTGAGGTGTTGTCGTCACAATTTTATCGTTGCAGTTCTGGAATACGTGAGTTTCGCCGACATCGAAAATCTCTTTTATGCAGTTGTTGGTGAGATCACCTCGACGCCACCCAGTACTGGGGCGGGAGTTCAGGAGTATTGCCAAAACTCGTATAACGGATGTTTTTCGAATGTTGAGGTACACGATTTCCGGAGTTTTCTTGGTTATGTGTTGACGGATGGATACAGCTGGATCTAGGGATTGTTAGTTTGGGTGAGATATATTGTGTCCCCTGTATCCCCAACACCAGATTGCATAACCAGAAAGTTTCGGGAGTTTATAAGTGGGAATTCAAGTAGCTCCTAGAATATCATTTCGACAGATGTATGATTTGAGATTGGGGTCCAACGTCTAGTGGTTCGCTTTTCACGGTCGATTTACAGTGGTCGCGAGGCGTCTTAAAGAATCCTTGGCTATGCCGATTCGGGGACGTCTTGTTTGTCATTCGTGACGTCCGCTGTACGTCGTGCCCGTGGGGCCTCATCACGAACACTTTGGGCGAAATCTCTATCATATGTTTGTTTCCGGCTTATTCTGCAAGTCAAATCCTTTGTTTTGTTTTATTTGTGGTATTCGAGTTGCTTCAATGTCAAGTGTTGATTCCCTACCTTTTCTAAGTGGTGTTCTCATATTCCTATGTGGATACTAATCCTTCTTGGTCATCGAGATTGCCATCTTAATTCTATTTCCAACCGGTGCGTTTCTCTTCGAGATGATCCCATCATTCTCCCCATCCGGAAGATCAATTATAAGTTTCTCAATGCTGTTTATTCCATCTGTCCCAAGTTGCCTTTGTTTTCCCGCCCTCCCACCCTTTTTCTTCAAGGACTCAGATTTCTTAACCAAGTATCCATTTTATTGAGTGAAGTTTCTTGATTCTTTTCCTTTAATGTTTTTATCCGGTGATTTCTCATGAAGACGCTAAGGAAGCTTCAACTTTATCATTGTTCCATTCTAACTTTCTTCTCCGGTGGATTTAATTCAAGATTTCGGTGTTCATCTTATCCCTTTTCCTCTTTTCACAATGCTTTCCCATTCCGGTGCACCAATTAATCATTCACCTCTCGCTATTCATTTGTTCCGGAGTGTTGAAGATATCTCAGAAGATTCAAGTTTCCATTCTCAATTCACTCAAGTTCTTTTGAGGATGCTATCTCATTCAAGCCATTTAATTCAACTGGTGCAGTCTCTCTTTTCAAGCAATCGTTCAACGGTGGTTCTTTTGAGTGGGCCCTAACCCATAGGTCTTTTCCCAGGATCTTACCTGACTCTTCTAATTCTTTCCGGAGTTTTTCTCAAATTCATTTCAAAGTTTGATGTAAGAATGAGTTATCATCAGTCAGATGTCTTTCTCCAAGATCTTTCAAATTCTTTTCATTGTTGGTTCAACCTTTCTAATTTTCATTCCGGAGCGCCTCAACAATTCATGGTGGTGTTTCTCATCGTCATTCTCAACATTTCAAGATCAAGGTAGAGATTTCTCCTAAAATCTTGGTCCACTCTCTTGAAGATTCATGGTTCTAGCTTCATGCCACTCTCATAATT
>NW_025244890.1:0-2704 GCF_018294505.1 Triticum aestivum
CACAACCGCATTCCCAACCACTAAATCAAGGCTCTCTTTGCCCTCCTCCAAGCTGCCGCCCTCCTCCTGCTTGTCCGGCGGTGGATCTGGCGTGTCATGGTCGCGGCCATCCCTTCCCCTGCTGGCAGCACAGCCTAGCATGCTGGTGGTGGTGCTGCTTGCTGTGGTCAGGTGTAGGTGATGTCTGGCTATAGGGGCATAAGCGGCCCTACCTCATGCAGTCTCCCTCCTCCGACGGCTTTTCCACCGCCTCAAGTCGTCGATAAAGGCTCTTGCATGGCGGTAATGAGGAAACATCGGTAGTGATAGGCGCGGGCAGCCTCGCGTCGGGGTCCTTGTTGGCGCTGCTGCGGCCCCGGCTGCCTCGGACCCGCGTTCTTCGATGTCCCTGGGCTGCTGGTGTCCTCTGCCGGGGGGCATCGGCCTCCGCAACCAGCAATTGCGTTCCTTCTAGCTCGCATGGTTCGTTGATGTCCCGAGGGCTACGGCCACAACAACTCGGATCTGCGTCCCTCCAGTCCTAGCTTCCCGGTGTTGCAGGCCACCATAGCCTCGCCCTCTTGGTGATTTTTGCTTCACCGCCGGCCCTACCATGTATACCTCAAAGCATCCCCCTTTTGCCCACTTTAATGCTCGTGGGTTCGGAGGTGGTTCCACCCTCCGATGGAAGGTGCAGCCACACCAACCCCCTTCTGACATGGCGGTTCCGACAAGCGTTGCCTCCTCATCATCGATTTCAGATTCTGCGGCTATGGGATGGCTCAGCCTCAGACAAAGGAGAAACAACTGCTCGGCTTGTCAGTGTTGGTAGCGATGACGCCTGTGGGTGTCATTTTCCTTCTTGGAGGCGCTGACATGGCCTTTAGTTGCGCCCCTCTTCGAGCTATGGGGAAACCCTAGGTCTGGATCCTCCGGGCCGGATGGCGACGGCGTCTCGGTGCTGCCTTCCTTCTTGAAGGCGCTACCTTGCCCGCTCGTGGTGTCCCCAGAGTTGGCTTTGCCGATGTTGGACTTATTGCCGGTTTGATTTTGCCGCACTTGGTTCGGTCTTGGTAGGTTTAGCTGAGTTGTATCCTCTATTCGGGTTGAGCATCCTTTTTGGCTCTCTGCTCCGGGCACCATGTTCATGTCAGCTTGCATTCGTGTCATGTATTGTACCCCTTGTTGTACTCATTCTAGTCCTTCTACCACTGAAATGATACGCAAGCAGTGCGTATTCACGAAAAAACATGAAGCTTGAATTTATCATCCTAAAAAGAAATTGGAGCGATTAGCATTATGAAAGAAGTACCTAATGTTAGTCCAGAAAACAATTAATACCTAGCTAACTAGCTGTTAATTAGTCGCCTCCAAGTGGCATCGATCGTGCATATCCACATGATAGCATGGAATTATTTTTTTTGTCCGGAAAACTTTTGATGTATTCATTTCAATCATGGCAGTATAACGAACAGTAGAAATAATAAAAATTATATCCAGATCCGTAGACCATCTAGCGACGACTACAAGCACTGAAGCGACGAAGACGCGCTGCCGTTATCGCCCCTCCCTTGCCGGAGCCAGGCGAAATTTGTTGTAGTAGACAGTCAGGAAGTCGTCGTGCTAAGGCCCAACAGGTCCAGCACACTAGAACAGGAACTGCCGCCGATGAAAAATAACTTGAATCAGAAGGATCCAACCTGAATACACACGAACATAACGGACGAAGAAAAGATCCACCAAAGACAGATCCACCAGAGGCACATCTCAACATGCCCAGCGACGATGCTAGACGCACCACCAGGTTGGGGGCTAGGCAGGGAGAACTTTATTTCATCTTTAGGGTGCCGCCGCCATCTCGTCCTCCTGAGTAGGATACAAAGCCTAATGGAACTTGAAGATACATCATCGAGAACTTTTATGGTACCTGGTACTCCCTTAAGAAGTGATGGAGTGCCACTAAAATCTGACCATACACTTAAAAGGGTAGTCTAGTCATTTTTCTCATCGTCTTAACCGATTTCTTTCCGATCCAATCTCCTAAAAACAGTTTGGTAACGTGAGTGTTTATCGGCCTATCAGTTACACGCCGCCACCAATGTTATCCCTCGCGCACGGCTTCCTACGTGGTGTTGAAGATGGCGGCATTGCCGCCTGCTCTCTTTCACAAAGCACCGTCAATGAATAGATAACAACGAAGATTGGTCTCTCAAATCGAACAAGGATGGCAAATTCTATCAATCAATGGACGGATCTGATTTTCATTGCACGGGAGGTATCAAGCAAACAGGCCTTGGCTACAAATTCTGGAAATCACGCAAAAATCGTGCATGTACACAGGCAATTAAAACAAGAATTAACATTGTGATGGAATGCATGTAAGAGGGATCGCTCGCAAGCAACTCGTTCATCACCCTCGCCAGATACTAGGCCTGCCACGATCAAAGCAGCCAGTTCCCCGTCCTTTCATGTTGAACCTTATCGGCCAAATCAATCGCACATATGAACGTCCAGCACTTAGACAACGCCCGCATGATGAGCTCCGGCCAGCCTGGTGATCCCGCCTCGCCCTGGTCCTCTTGGCCCTGGTTGGTGACCATCTACCGTGGAGCTGCCGCCCGCGGCGTCTATCCCAGTGAAGAATAGGTTCCAAAAATAATTAACCACGATCAAGTTGAAAGGTTATTATGTACTACTACATAGCAGCCATACTTAGATGAGAATA
>NW_025244891.1:0-2703 GCF_018294505.1 Triticum aestivum
GGACGACCTTCGTCCTTTCTCTCTCTTCTGTTGTGGTCAGGTCTCGAGTCTTACTCAATACTCACACCTTGTAACACAGCCAAGAACTCCTTCTTTGCTGATCTATTTTGAACTCTTTCAAAATCATGTCAAGGTGTGCGTTCTTTGAAAGTATCATCGGGCGTCTTGATCTATCTCTACAGATCTTGATGCCCAATATGTAAGCAGCTTTTATCCAGGTCTTCCTTTGAAAAACTCCTTTCAAACAACCCTTTATGCTTTCCAGAAATTTTACATCATCTCGGATCAACAATATGTCATTCACATATACTTATCAGAAATGTTGTAGCGCTCCCACTCACTTTATTGTAAATACAAGTTTCTAACAAACTTTGTATAAACCCAAAAACTTTGATCACTCCATCAAAGCGTATATTCTTACTCCGAGATGCTTGCTCTAATCCATGGAAGGATCGCTGGAGCTAGCATACCTTTTAGCATCCTTAGGATCGACAAAACCTTTCTGATTGTATCACATACAACCTTTCCTTACGAAAACTGGTAAGGAAACTTGTTTTGACATCCATCTGCCAGATTTCATAAATGCAGCTAATGCTAACATGATTCCGACGGACTTAAGCATCGCTACGGATGAGAAAATCTCATCGTAGTCAACTCCTTGAACTTGTGAAAATACTCTTTGCCACAAGTCGAGCTTCATAGACGGTAACCTTACCGTCCACGCTCGTCTTCTTCTTAAAGATACATTTATCTCGGATTTCATGGCTTCTAACCACTTGTCGGAATATGGGCCCACCATCGCTTCTCCATAGCTCGTAGGTTCATTGTTGTCTAACAACATGACTTTCAAGACAGGATCACGTACCACTCTGAAGTAGGACGCATCCTCGTTGTCCTACGAGGTTTGGTAGTGACTTGATCCGAAGTTTCATGATCACTATCATAAGCTTCCACTTCAATTGGTGTAGGTGCCACAGGAACAACTTCCTGTGCCCTGCTACACACTAGTTGAAGTGACGGTTCAATAACCTTATCAAGTCTCCAACATCCTCCCACTCAATTCTTTCGAGAGAAACTTTTCCTCGAGAAAGGACCCGTTTCTAGAAGCAATTACTTTTGCTTCCAGATCTGAAATAGGAGGTATACCCAACTGTTTTGGGTTTTCTATGAAGATGCATTTATCCGCTTTGGGTTCGAGCTTATCAGCCTGAAACTTTTTCACATAAGCATCGCAGCCCCAAACTTTTAAGAAACGACAACTCAGGTTTCTCTAAACGGTGTCGTCTCAACGGAATTGCGTGGTGCCCCTTTTAAAGTGAATGCGGTTATCTCTAATGCCTAACCCATAAACAATAGTGGTAAATTCGATAAGAGACATCATGGTATGCACCATATCCAATAGGGTGCAGTTATGATGTTCGGACACACCATCACACTATGGTGTTCCAGGCGGTATTACTTGTGAAACACTTTCCACAATGTCTTAATTGTGTGCCAAACTCGTAACTCAGATACTCATCTCTATGATCATATCACAGACATTTTATCCTCTTGTCACGACGATCTTCAACTTCACTCTGAAATTACTTGAACCTTTCAATAATTCAGACTTGTGTTTTATCAAGTAAATACACTCAGCATCTACTCAAATCATCTGTGAAGTAAGAACATAACGATATCCACTGCATGCCTCAGTACTCATTGGACTGCATACATCAAATGTATTACTTCCAACAAGTTGCTCTCTTGTTCCATCTTACTGAAAACGAGGCTTTCCAGTCATCTTGCCCATGTGGTATGATTTGCATGTCTCAAGTGATTCAAAATCAAGTGAGTCCAAACGATCCATCTGCATGGAGTTTCTTCATGCATATATACCAATAGACATGGTTCGCATGTCTCAATCTTTTCAAAAAACGAGTGAGTCCAAAGATCCATCTACATGGAGCTTCTTCATGCGTTTTATACCAATATGACTCAAGTGGCAGTTCCACAAGTATGTGGTACTATCATTACTATCTTGGCATGAACATGTGTATCACTACGATCGAGATTCATTTTAGGTGCAAGACCATTGAAGGTATTATTCAAATAAACAGAGTAACCATTATTCTCCTTAAATGAATAACCGTATTGCGATAAACATAATCCAATCATGTTTGTGCTCAATGCAAACACCAATCTCGATGGTAGAGGGAGCATGCGATGCTTGATCACATCAACCTTGGAAATACTTCCAACACATATCGTCATCTCACCTTTAGCTAGTCTCCGTTTATTCCACAGCTTTTATTTCGAGTTACCAACACTTAGCAACCGAACCGGTATCTAATACCCTGGTGCTGCTAGGAGTACTAGTAAAGTACACATTCATATAATTTTATATCCAATATACTTCTGTCAACCTTGCCTGCCTTCTCATCTACCAAGTATCTAGGGTAGTACTGCTTCAGTGACCGTTCCTCTCATTACAGAAGCACTTAGTCTCGGGTTTGGGTTCAACCTTGGGATTCTTCACTAGAGCAGCAAATGACTTGCTGTTTCATGAAGTATCCCTTTTGCCCTTGCCCTTCTTAAACTAGTGGTTTTACTAACCATCAACAATTGATGCTCCTTCTTGATTTCTACTCTCGCGGTGTCAAACATCGCGAATAGCTCAAGGATCATCATATCTATCCCTGATATGTTATAGTTCATCACGAA